>NW_023276843.1:61296-87948 GCF_003668045.3 Cricetulus griseus
AGTGGGAATGAAGAAGAGATAGCAGGCAAAATGGGTGGGAAAGAGAATGATCAAGATACATTGTGTATGTGTATGTAACTGTCAGAAGTGAAAATAAATCATCTGAAACTGATAAGTCCATTTGCTGACAGATTCTCCTCTCTAAGGTTTATGATTTCAGATCCATCTATTTTCTCTTTGCTGATGCTTGAACCCAGGGTATCATACATACTTGGCAAGTTCTCCCATACTGAGTTAAACAGACAGTTGTGGCAGATGTCATTTTCAAAAAAGTTAACCCTCAGATATAGTTTCAGTTTTAGTAACCAGGATGTCATTTCCCAATAATAAATTCATAGAAAACTGTGTTCCAAATTTTATTCAGAAGATATGCTCTTGTGTTGCCAGCAGTGGTATTTTGTCCCCTGACTGTTCAGAGGCCGTTCTGAAAAGCTGTAAAGGGAATATTTTGTACATGTATAAACAGAGAGGTTCCTAATGAAATGGAAAAAAAGAAGAGATGGTATCAAGAGGCAGCTAGAAATACAGAGGAATTCCCCTAAAATATCATCCAGATGAGATGAGGATGTTGGGAGAAAACACAGCTAAAAGAATAAAGCCACTTTGCCTTTCAAATGGGTGCTTCTGGGCATTCCCAGTCCAGCACAGCAGGGATAAGAAGGGCCTCAGCATCCAGTGGGTGACTGACTGACTAGGCACTGCAAGGAAAGCAGACACCTAAGCCAGATAGGCATTGTCAATGGTTTCTGATCCTTGGAGAATCTCTGGAAGTTTGGAGAGTTCAGATGATACTCCTGTGCCTCATCATGTTTTCTGGAAAGAATACATGCTAGTCAACAATAAGAGGCAGAACACACTCAACGAATTCATAAACACAGAAGAAGAAAAACATACCAAAGAAAGAATTAGATTGACAAAATTAAAAAGGAGGATTTGAATCAAGTGTGATTGACAAATCACAGAGGTAAGAATTGATATCTCATCCACAGAACACTCACAAATTGGCATAAAAGAAAAGCCAGGGAAAGAATCTGAGCCAGGTTCTGGTGTGAAATGCCTTTAGTTTCAGCACACGGGAGGTAGATGCAAGTGGATTTGTGTTGTGTTGAAGTCAGCCTGGTCTTCCCAGGAAGTTCTGTGTTATCTAGTTCTACATAGAGAAGAATAGTTTCAAAAAAAAGGAAAAGAAACAAAGGAAACTATTGTGTTGATTGCAGAAACAATGGTAAAAGAAGGGAAACAATAAAAATAAAATGGAATATTGGCTCTATGTGCAAGGTCACATGCAAAGATCAGAAGGCACAGTTGAGAAATACTCACAAACGACCAGACTGTGATGACCAGGCTTGTGATATCATCACTTGGGTAGTGAAGCAGTAGGATTGCCAGGTTGACTAGGAAAAATATGGCCCATTAAAAAGGAGAAAGAGGTGTAAAGGGGAGGAGAAGGGAGGAAGGAGAAAAGGAGGATGCAAGTGTGTGGGGAAAGAGATGTGAAGAGCTGAGGGAAAATAGGCTGTTGAAAGAGAATGGGAAGTAGGAAGGAAGAATAAAGGAAGGAAAGAAAGAAAGGAAGGAAGGAAGGAAGGAAGGAAGGAAGGAAGGAAGGAAGGAAGGAAGAAAACGGAAATTGCTCATCAGGTAAAGTGCTTGCTGTAGGCAAGTGCTGATTTCCATTGCTGGGCCCCCTATGGTGGACAAAGTGAAGCTACTCACAAAGGTTGTCCTCTGACCTCTGCACCTGTGCTCTTGTTTTCTGCTTAACTAAACTACAGGAAATAACTTCAGGATATGCTCTATATGATGGTTATTCATTAGTTTGCACTGTGCATGTCTCCTGTGCATTATAAACAATACCACTACCAACACATGTGCTCAAGGTGTGAAAACAAATTTCTTTGTCATAGGTTCCCATCTACAAACTGTGGAATCTATGGTAAATATCTGCTTTATGTACTGAGGAACTACTAGACTGTTTTCCATAGCAGCTACCTTATTTTACATCTCAGCCGCTGGTTATAAGGCTTCTGGTTCCATGGAATCTTTCTATATAATATCTCGGTGTTGTAACTGTACCTGTAGAAAACTGAGGATGAGGTGGTTTCTCTTGAAAATGATTTTCATCTCAATAAGTGCGTACATTTGACATCTTCTCATGTGCTTATTGATGACTTTTGTTTTTGAGGAAATTGTATTGCAAACATGGCTTGAAAATTGTGTTATACATCTGTTTTAATATTTTATTTGTTTGTTTTGGTTTTTAAGATTTATTTGTTTATTATGTAAAGTGTCTGCATGCATGTGTGCCTACAGGACAAAATAGAGCACCAGGTTTCACTAACGATGGTTATGAGCCACAATGTGTTTGCTGGTAATTGAACTCAGGACTTACTGGAAGAGCAGTCATCTCTCCAGCCCATGTGCTACCCATCTTTCTGCAGGTTCTTTGCATATTAGAAATTCAAGGTTCAAGCTGGGCATTGGAGGTACAAGCATTTAATGCCAGCACTCAGAGGCAGAGGCAGGCAGATCTCTGTGAGTTCCAGGCCACCCTGGTTGACAGAGAATTTCCAAGAGAGCTTCCAGAACAATACAGAGAAACCCTGTATCAAAAAAACCCAAAAAAGTGCAACATTCTTGTCAGAGAGATTCTTTGCAAATATCTTCTTCTATTCTGCCATTTTTCTTTGAATTCTCTTTTTACTCTTAAGTGTGTCTTTAAATGTCCCCTGTAATGTCTTTCCTAGTATAGTGAGCAATTTATGAATAATTGGTATTGACTCATTTTAACATTTGGTAAATTGAACACAAAAGACACATGGGTTCCATTTTTAATTATTAACAATTCAACCACTTTACTGGGTGTAAACTAGCCTGTTCTGCTTTTGACTGCTGAGAGTAAATGCCATAACCAACATCTACATTGGGAAGAAAGGGCTTATTCCATGTTCTGGAGGACAGAGCTGACACAGAGGCCATTGAGAGATTCCGATTACTGGCTTCATCCTCAGAATTTGTTCAACCTCATTTCTAGTAGAACCCAGGGCCAGCAGTCAAGGGATGGAAACACACACCATTGGCTGGGCCCTCCTGAATGAATTTTTAAACAAGAAAATGTCTTATAGACTTGAAAGTCTGACAGAGCTGTTTTCTCAATTGATGTTTCTTCTGCCACATAATTTTACTTGTGTCAAGGTGACAGACAAGTAATTAGAACAAAATTCTATACAGAATTTCTACGGGTTATTGGGATGACTTTGGGTGTGTGCAACATGGACACATGCATGTGAATGAGCATGCTCATGTGTGTATCTGTTTGTATTTGTGTTTGTGTTTGTGTGTGTGTGTGTGTGTGTGTGTGTGTGTGTTTGTATGTGTGTGTGTGTGTGTGTGTGTTTGTGTGTGTGTGAATACTGGTGTGTGTGCAATGGCAGGGTTACAGATCCAGACGGAAATGTATTCTGACTTATCAAGAAGTCGTGCTGTCCCAACATTTGTAAAGGTAGGTATCCTAGATACCTGCACCTGTGAGAAGAAAACTATCCTGACTTGTTGGGAATCATGGCAAACATAACCAGTGAATGGAGGTATCCTAGATACCTACAGCACTGGAGGGTAATATAACCAGACTTGTTGGGAAGTGATGTTATAACTTCAGTTTTAAAGGAACAGTATCCAGTATTGATAAAGCTGTGAGGAGAAAGGTATCCTGACCTATAAGGAAGTCAGGCTATACATGAAGCTGCGTTCCAGTGGGGGATGGTCTCCCCACAGGATGTGTGAATCCTACTCCTCTCTGAGAGAAAGGGTGGAGACAGAGAGGGAGAAAGAAATGAAGAGAGGGAGATAGATAGAAAGAGAGAGATTACAACTAACCTCTGCTCCACTCTAAAGGGAGTTTCCCAACAGAGGTATCTGTTTTTCGTCAGCTCCAACCAATTTCTTCACTCGCTAAGGGGAAATTTAGTAATCTGCTCCAGTTCCAACAGAATGTGGTTACTCCTGCTCTCCTCCTATAAGGGAGTTTTCAAGCACACATTGTCAGTTGCTTCTCCTGCTCTCTTCCCTAAGTGAGCTTTAGGGCAGAGATTCTGCCCCATTCCAGCAAAATAAGAAGTTTACTGAAACTCTGTCAAGATTTTTATATTGGAAAGAGGAATCCAGGAGAGTTCCTGCCCCTGCCATGTGGAGAAGGGTAGCTGTGAGATGAATAGGCACAGAACCTCATGTGGCATTTCTTAGGGGTGGAGTTTTTACTGAGAGAAAATTTACAAGGAATGAATTATTCAGATTTCAATGCCTTTGAATTTGGATGAGCTCAGATTGTCTAGATTTCATTCTCATGCATTGGTTGCTTTTCTACTTAGGGATTGGTTGGTTTTTCTGCTCAGAGATATGTTGGTTTCATGTTCATTTCATCAGGGGAATATTTGGTTCTAGATTCAGGGCCAAAGTGTATTTCTTGTATGGGCCATTTTTAGCCTTTTTGCTCTTTACCCTTTTCATTGACAGGATGGGTTACTTTTCCAAGCTCTGATTTCAGATCCAGGCTGAATTCGTTTCATTGGTTATGATGTCAGGCCCAGGATGGGTTTCTTATATTTACTATGCTTTCAGGGTCAAGGTGTATTTGTTCATCTGCTGTGCTTTAAGTGCCAGGACTCATTTCTCTGGTTTCAGGGGCAGGGTGGCGTTCTTTTGTGTCTGTTTCATAATACAAACAAAAACACATGTGTGAGGGTCAGAGGACAACCAGGGATGTTAGTTTTTAATCTTCCACCTTTTTTGAGATGGGGCCTCTTGGCTCTTCTTTGGGTGGATGGGCTAGGCCAGCTAACTAACCAGTTCCTGGGATCCTCTTGTGTCCATTTCCTGTCTCCATATAGTAGGATGGATGGGGTTGTAGCCATTAGACCTACACTCAGGCTGTTTGTGTGTGGGCTTTGGAAAATCAAACTTATGGACCAAATATTTATTTGTCAAATGATTTTACCCATGCAACCATTTCACCAGATCATCTCCCATTTTCTTTCTTGAAGACTAAAACTGAAGGCTCATCCCTATTAGGAAGGAATTATACTACTGATCGACATGCCTAACCCTTTCAGACTTTTGCTTTTGATGCAGTTTCTAACTGATTTGCACAAGTTAAGATTAAATTTACTCAATAGTTAAAGCAGGCTTTAACTTAGAATGCTTCCGCCTCCCAGTTTAACAAATTTTACACACTTGAGCTACGAGGCCTAAGTTAGAGCACTCTGTTTTGTTGTTCATAGAATTTTTTCCATTTGTTTTAAGCTCTAGAAAATATTTTTTGGCATATGATTTAAAAAATATTTAATTGAAAAGTAACATAGTATTTTAAATTTATATAATGTGATGTTATGAAACACATACAATATATAAATACAAATTGTAAGACCTTACATTAAGGTAATGAATAATTATCTTCCCTCACAAATTTGTGGTAATAACTCTTCATAGTCATTTTTTTACATCTTTCTTTTTTAACTAGTTTATTTTACATGTATGGGTGTTTTTGCCTACAAATACTTCTGAGCACTGTGTGCATGCCTGTTACCTTGGAAGCCGATAGATAGCATGGGAAAAGGGCAGTTGGTAGTGGAAAATCGGAAAGAAGCCAAGGGAAACGTGGGGACGGACATCAGTCAGGGGCCAGACGGGAGACGACGACGACCCACCACCGCCATAACACCCAACAGACATGTGAACTTAGGGAGACGGAGGGCCTCTGAGAGGCCCTGAAATCTAACCCCTCAGCCTTACGACCCCCAACGGTGCACCGAGGGTGGAGATGACTGATCTTAAAGCGATTCTCAGACAGATGTAGCGTGGCAGGATCCTGGGGCTGCAAGTGTATTCGAAGTGTCGATGATCAATGACCTGCAATTCACATTAATTCTCACAACTAGCTGTGTTCTTAATCAACACAGGAGTGATCAATATCTAAGAGTCATATCAACATTTTAGATGTGGGAAGAGATGAACTTTATCCAAGATTAGCTGACTGAGGCACGGTTCCCACCACCACCACTCACTGCAGACCCCTCCAATGGACACAGGAAGGAAGGGGAGGACAGAGCAGGGGTTCGCCTCAGGCCAGCCAGCGAAACAAAGAAGAAAGAGACAACACAAATTCAAGAGAGTGTCAGGAAAGGAAAAAGATGCGTAATGACATGGGGCCCATGAACAGTGATGCACTGGGCAAGCCAGGAGTGGGGTGAGCACCATGGGCGACAAAGTGGGGGGTCCCAGCCCAGATCACAGTGAGAACCGGTAACAGCCTCATACATGGAAGGAACATGAATTCAAGGGAGCTGCCACCAGATGGCCCCCACACGGGCACTCCACCCTCCCTCGACCCCGGGCATGGAAGGGCGACCCCCCTCCGGGTCTTTAAACCTATGAACCGGAAAGTCATAGTCAGGTACCCGTGACAGCACCAAACGCCACAGGCCATGCACCACATGACACCGGCTTCACCAACACCACCACTCCACCTCCCCTCGGAGCACAAGAGAACCCTAGGTGCACCTCCTGGTGAGAAGAAGCGATATATAAGCTCACCAGCAGAGGCCACCTGGATCTCTCTCGTTAATGATCCTTGCAACTTTTACTTCCTCTAGGTAGTCAAGTTTGACTGTCTTCTCAGCACTAAGCCAGGGCCATGTGCAGACCCCGGCAGGCCCGATTCAAGGGCCTCACTAAACCATCCAATTGTAGTGGTGGGCTGTGTGTATAAAGGGCAGGGATTTAATCAACACAAGCTTATGAGCCGCACTTACAGGGAATTCCTTGTTCAAGGGGAATAATTGCAATCCCCGATCCCCATTAACAGTTAACCCAGGCCTGCCAGCATAAAGTAGGCACATAGTCAGTGTAGTGTGTGTGCAGCCCCGACATCTAAGTGCATCACAGACCTGTTATTTCTCAATTGTGTGGTTGAACGCCACTTGACCCTCTAAGAAGTCGGGGGGTGGGGGGGAGGGATGCTGACAGCTCGGGGTCACTTAACTAGTTAGCATGCCAGAGTCTCCTTCCTTATCAGAACTAACCAGACAAATCGCTCCACCAACTAAGAACGGCCATGCACCACCACCCATGGAATCGAGAAAGAGCTATTAATCAGTCAACCATGTCCACATCCGGACTAGGTGAGGTTTCCTGTGTTGAGTCAAATTAAGCCACAGGCTCCACTCCTAGTGGTGCCCTTCCATCAATTACTTTAAGTTTCTGCTTTGCAACCATATTCCCCCCAGAACCCAAAGACTTATGTTTCCCGGAAGCTAACCAGGGATATAGGGAATAACGCTGCTGCATCCACAGTCAACATCATTTATGGTGGGAATTACGATAGTGTCTGATCGTCTTTGAACCTCCGACTTTCTTTCTTGATTAATGAAAACATTCTTGGCAAATGTTTTCCCTCTGGTCCGTCATGCACCGGTCCAAGAATTTCACGTTTAGTGACACAATATGAATGTTCCCAAGCATCCCTCTTAATAATGGCCCAGGTTCTGAAAACCAACAAAATAGTACCATGCCATCTGCCAAAAATTCAGCATTGATGTTTAAAGTTCAGAGAAGATACTGCACGCAGTTTGTATTTCCATTTTTTTCTCCTTTTCCATCACCCCTTGCTGCCAGAAATAGATCATGGTTTCCTTCCGAGTACCTCATGATTGCTTTCTAATACATGGGCAAATGATGTGGGGCCTCAGGTTGATTTTTTTCTGTATGAGCATACAGAGAAACAAGAATTTTGATGCTCCACATGAAAGTGGCTTGAATTACAAGGCAAGCTTTCAAAGGAGTATTTTTACATACTGCATATTGGTCATGCTTAGGTCTTGGCCTCTTTAAACATTAGATCCAGTACTCAGCATATTTTGTTACTAAAAGGCTTCTTTATATCTGGAAAATAAAGGACAACTTTCAGAGGTCAAGAGATCAATTTTCACTTACAATGTGAGTTCTGGGAATTGAACTCAGGTGCACAAATTTGGTGGCAAGTGTCTTTACACACCAAGGCATCACACAGACTCCATTTTCTTTTTCTTTATTAATTAGTTTTTCCATATACTCTGTTCTCTACTTTACAATATTAATTACAGAAACATAATTGAGTTATGGGTATGGTGGGTTGTATCTTCTGGGACTTGTAAGGCTGGTGCAGGATTGCAATCTGAAGTCAATTTAGGTCATGTCTTGGTTTCCAGGCCAGGCTGCAACACAGAAAAGGGGGGTCTCAAATAACCAAAAAGACATATTTGATTTCCAGACCTTTTTTCTCCTCTTGCTGTCTTTAATGCTTTAATTTTCTTAATTATATGGAATGCTATGGATTGAGTTCCAAATGAAAAGTAAACATCCTCAGTTGGCAGGATGGATCACATGGATAATGGTGCTTACTCACAAATCTGAAGATTTGATGTGGGTCAGGAGCCAAATGGCAGAAAGAGAAATTGACTGCTGAAAATTGTCCTAAAACAGCAGGAGCAAATATGTTGAACTTTTTAAAAATCAAGTTGAATAGATTGACTTTGTTCTACACTTCATAAGTGAGAGTATTTTTACTATCTGCCCCTTGGAGGCAAGTGGCTTGACTGTAATGATATCATCACATATCTATGGATTCCTCTTTACTTCTTTGCTGAATAGAGGGATTTCAACCTTTGTTGGCTTGTGATTGGGATCTGTAAATATTTATTTAGCACATTTGCAAGCATGTTGCCTTGAGATATTGAAAACTCCATCCCTTTGATTGTCAGTGGTTTCCTTTTCTAGACACGTGCCCGGGCATGCCTCACTTCACTGATAGTGTGTCTTCTTTCTTTAACTGACCTGAGTGTCCCACTAGGAATCTGCTGATGACTGTTCCTACATTTCTGTCCATCCCAGAATGAAAGGATTCCGGCCTGGATTCTCTGAGAGAATCAGCTCAGTTGTCAAGAAAACCCATCCTTCTGTTCCTGAAGCCCACCTCTTCTGTCTTCCACCTGGCTGCCTCTTGCCTAGTTTTTGGACACCACTACTGGGAAATACCTGCATCCCTTTCCAGAAATGTCATTTCTGAGTTAATGCACTGATCTACTAGACTCCTATGCACTATATCCTCTAAAAATTAAGTGTAAAGTTCTGGAGCCAAGAATGTGAGTTGGGATATCTACAGTCAAATTGTATAATATGTTTCCCATTTTAAGTTCTGTGGAAAACTTTTTGATAATTCTGGATGGTCTGTTGATTAAATGCATACCCGTTAATTATGGTCTACACATAAAAGTCAGGATAAGAGTAATTTTTGATAGATCAGAATACAAAAATTATTTATGTACTGTGACCACTAGGTGGTGCCACCAATCAATGAAAACAATGTGGTTTTCCTTGAGTTGCACATAAATGAATTTGTGTACATATACAACTTGTGTGCATACATAAGTAAGGGTCTAATGTGTCCTCATAGTGGAACAAAGGTGTTAAAGTGATTATGTACATAAAAAGTCATGCACAGCTGGTGGGCCCTGCATGGAGGGAGCAGACAGGGGAGAGGAAGATCAGATTAACTGGTATGATGATAATGATGATAATGATGAAAATAAAGTGGAAGCAGAATTAATACCAGAAGTAAAAATTTCGGGAAAAGAAAAAATACCAGAAAAAAGAAAAGAGAAAAAGGGCAGCAGAAGAAAAGGCAAGAAGAAAATAGAAAAAGATTAGAAGAGCCTGAAGAACATAAAGTACTAAAACCTGAAGAGCAATTAGCAGATAAACTTCAGCTAAAGAAGCTGCAAGAAGAAACAGACCTTGAATTAGCAAAAGAAACTTTTGGTGTTAATAATACAGGTTATGGAATAGATGCTATGAACCCATCTTCAGGAGATGACTTCACAGAATTTGGAAAATTACTAAAAGATAAAATTACACAATATAAAAAATCAGTGTATTGTGCCAGTTTTTTTTTGTTTGTTTGTTTTGTTTTTGGAAGCCTTAGTTTGAGATGTCTCTATTTCGCTGGATATTGATGACTTGACGCTTTGTAGTGAAAAACAGAAACAAGAAAAGCAAAAATAAAAGCCAAAGAGAAGAATAAAAGTGTGTTTCCTGGAGGTGATTAAAGGCCACCATGAAAGACAATCTGGCTGATTATGGTAGATATGATGGAGGATATGAACAAGAATATGAAGACTTCATGTGACCTTTTAACTTCTCCTGGTATCTTCTTTCTGTTTCCCACAATTCCTTCAATATGTAGCACAACTTCCTTTTCCTTTCAGTTTTGCCAAATGCTACATTCAGAAATGCAGTCCCATGTGAAGAAAATTTGGATTACAAAATGGTAATCCCTGCTCTGCCATTTTTTGCTATCTTTATCATGACTAACTGGCAACAATCCTGGCCAGGGGTGAATGCTCTATGACTATACCTGTAAAATGGATTTTCATTACACAGTGCAGTGGAAGTAGGATTTGTGAGACAGTGCCTGTCTTTTTGCAATACACATAAACACTATTTCTTAAGATTGCATTTTTCATAAACTGGGTAAAAGGAAGGCAGATAACCAGATTCCTTTTTAGATGTGGTTGAGTCTCAGGAAGCACCATGTAAGAGTGGGCTTGGGCCAGGCTCCCACTCTGATACTTCTCAAGGGATAGTATTGTGGCCTCTTGCCTTGTCAGTGAACCTGAAGTGGTGGTCACAAACTTAGGGCTTGTTTTCAAATGCAGACCTGACCCATCCGAACATAGAAAAGGGTTTGGCTCCTTCTCTCTTGGGTTCCAGAAATAAGAGGAAATGCAGAGACTGCATCTTCTGGAGCAGGAATGACTCAGTAGTTTTTTAATCTTACCTGTGTAATTTTTCTCTAACTAAAACCTATTTTTTATTGAGTGAAAGAATGATTCTGCAAGTGTGTAAGGCAGGCTAAATGCTGTCGCTGAGGAAGTGGTAGCTGTGAGTCACAGACTTTAGTCACAATTCGATGACAGGATTTATGAATTACTCACAGCTTTTCACACATTTCTGAGCCAATTTACAGGCACCTCCAAAAAGGCACTGAAGTCTTCAGGAAAGAGAATCATGGCCATGTCCAGTAACCTCACTTTTGGAAAATCAAGCTGTACCTGAAACTGTGAAGGAAAGGTACAGATGGCAAGGAAGACAGACTCTGAACCCTGCAAGAAGATTTCCAGTGAGGCAGAACACATTACCAGTAGACAAACTAATAGAGAATGTTGGTGGAAGGACCTAACGAAACCTTCTTTAATGAAGAAAAACACTACAAGAAACTAATGACTATTGGCAAAGGGAGAATTGTTTTTGCCTGACATGACCATGTTTGTTTAGCTTAAGCAAAGTGGTCTTCCCTGTTATCTTATAAAGAAAAGAAACAACAAATGGACTCAGTAGCTCATATTTAAACCTTTATATTTCATTTGGCTTAATCTCTTGCTCACCTCATTTTTAATTTGTGGTCCTACATTCACTGCAAACACAAAACTGTTTCCAAGTCACCTGGCAAAGCAGGTCTAGTGCTTTGACAAGAGAAGTCACTGAGTGTCCCCAAAAGATCACAACATGTTCTCAGTGGCCTAAAAGTACATACTCTGTGAGTGCAGGAAAACTTTGTTTCTTAATTTGTATTTGTCTGGACCTTCCCAGTATACTATTACTGTTACTCAAAAGAAACAATATCTTCACTTAAACACACATAATCTCTCCATACTTCTATAGGACTGAAGATGTATCATGAATTTAACTAATCTGAACTCAAAATTCCTAATTCCAACTGAAGAAAGGAACGCCCATTCCAATGATCATGTAATTGTAAGAAAGAATGACAGTTGTTAGCAGATTTTACATTTGCTGCAATACACAATCAATAATTTAGACAATATTAGCAGATAAAAGTTACTGGATTATAAAATATGTTACACTGAGATCACAACTGTAATACCAGCTCTTGTAATGTAGCAGTATATCTCCAAGTGTGAGATCAGTCTGATCTATATAGATGAAATCCAGGACAGCTACCCAGCAAACTGAGCTCAAATATACTCATTAATTGGTTAATTTAAATTTTTAAAGCAGGGTAGCTATAATTTAGCTAAAATATTTATAGAATTTGTGACAAAATATAAACTTCCTTAAACAAAGTTTCAATCATATCCACAAGTAGAGCTTGAGTTTTCATTCAAAGATAGAATACATGTAACAAAACACATATTAAAAAAAGAAGTCATCTCACGGGACAATTATTCTTTGAGAAAAACACAGATGAAGTAAAAACTAATACAAAATATTTATTAAGCAAAGATCTTAATCTGTTTACTGAAATCATACCAAAAACAAATATTGCCATATATCAAACACACCTTTCTAAGGAAGTGAATAGCTTAGTGGTACAACTGCCTGGCATGAGCCCAGCATGGGTTTACTCTGAAATATAATTGTCTAGAGTAATGGGGAATCTATTATATGCAAAAATCATAGTTCTAAAACCAAATAAACTTTTTGAAAGGAAAGCTGAGTAATAATGAGGATTTAAATTAATTCATTAGACAGGGGACAAAAGGACAAAAACCAAACATAATTCACACAAGTCTGAATGAAAAACAAGAGTACTTTTCAAGTATAAATCAAAACCTATGCAGTATGAAAAAAAGAACAATATTTACAGATTTTACATATGTAAGTCATAAGATGGACAGCAGCCACCTTGGCCACCTAAAGACGAACTCACAAAATAAGGAAGCCTGGCCAGAAATGTTTAGCCAACATGTGTTACTATCTCTTTTTAAAACACAACCAACATTAACATTATATGGTCATATAAAAAAATCTCAACCAGGTGTGCCAGAATAAAATTTAAACTCAGGTATCTGGAGTCAGAGGCAAACATACTTCTGAGCTTGCAGCCATCATTCTCTATTCATCAGTTCGAGGCCCACCAAGGATACATGTTGAGACCATTTCCAAGAATGTCAAGAAAGGCCAAGTATTCTGAATTAAGCCTTCATTCCCATCACATAGGAGTTAGAGGCAGGAGGTTCTGTCTGTTAGTTCAAACTCAGGGCATGAGGGTTATATATAAAGAATGTGTCAGAAATTAAAACAAGGTCTATTTTTATTACACCAGAATATTAAAATATTTTATTACTTCAAAGTAAAGAGTCTGTCATTGTCCCCAACAGTTGCAGCTTTTTCATTGATCCATTTTTTTAAAGATTTATTTATCGTGTATACAGTGTTCTGTCTACATGTTTGCCTGCAGCCAGAAGAGGGCACCAGATTCCATCACAGATGGTTGTGAACCAACATGTGGTTGCTGGGAATTGAACTCCAGACCTCTGGAAGGGCAGTCAGTGCAATTAACCTCTTATCCATCTCTCAAGCCCCCCAATGGTTGCAGCTTAATATGGTGATAATAGAGACTCAAAATCATTCTTCTGTGGCACTGATATTAAATGGAAAATATGTTATTCATCTTCTCCTCAGGAATCAATATATATTCAAAGTTTATACTTTGGAAATATGTATTTTATATTAAAAAAGACTAGAGATATTAGGTCAGAATTTGTCAGAACATGCTGCTGTATCACACAAATGATCAATATCAAATTAAAAAAAATCAGTCCTGTGTAATTTGAACATATATATCCTAAGTGTTCCTTAGGGTTTTGAAAGTGTGTTTGTGGGTGTATGTGTGTGTGTATGTGTTTTTCTGTGCACATTTGTATGATGTTTGTAATTGTGTGTGTGGTATTGTGATTTATATGATATGTCTAATTTTGTTTGTTTGTATTTTATGTGTATGCATTAATATTTATGTGTGTTTTTGCAAAGGATGTGTATATGTGATAGGGGGATTTGTGTTTATGTGTATATTGTGTTTGTATTTGTGTCTGTGTATGATAGATGGGTGTGTAATTTGTGAGTGTGTGTACATAGGATACCTCACATGTAGTGGCCAAAGGGCAACTTTCATGACTTGATTATCTCTGGCATTCTCAGGAACAAGCTTATTGCATTTGTACAGGAACAGTCTTTGACCTGGTGAGTCACAAATACATGTATAGAAATTTTGTAAAATAATGGGAAGCACCTAAAGTCAATGCAAACATACTGTGCATGTGGTTGCTTTTCAAGCGTACGAGAAGTAAATCAAGTTTAATATTGAACCTGGTTAGGTCAAGTCCATGGTTGACAGGATTTTAGTTTTGAAAGCAATTTTTACAAAAGCAACAGTAGCTACAATTAACCAAACTCACAATGTACACTGCTCTATATATTTACTTACATTAGTTTGAAACTTCTCTATGGTTAATATTACAGAAAAGCCTGTATAATTACACTCATTAGTATAGGCAGGTGCCTGGGAAATCCTTAAACTTTAAAATATACAAAATATACGTATTAGCAAATAACCCCTGTAGTGTGAAGATTCCTCATGACGCCAAGTAGAGAGTTCCTCCTTCTGTGAAACTTCAGAGCTACAAATTACAAATACCAACATTAAACCATTTTTATTTGAAATTCCATTTTCTAAGATCCATCTCCTAACTGCTAGAACATATTTTTCCAAGCCCGGCCAACAAGGTGCCAAGGCAGGCCCTCCACTGGATTCACCTCTGTCCAGACTCCACCCTTAAAATGCCCATCATTGGAGGATCCACCCCGGTTAGCAGTAAAAGCCCCCACCTCAGGATTCAGCCTAGGGTCTCTGGTTTTCTATTCCCCTCTGGGCCAACCAGGAATGATATGCTCAGGTGAAACATGGATTTATTAATTCCTTGTAATTGAATTACCTCATTGACAACCGTGGGTTTCCAATTTCATTTCCACTCACCAGGATTTTTATACATAACATGGAGGCTTTGCTCTTGGGATCACTTAGTTTTCTACAGCCACTTTTGGAACCGATCCATGAGGCATGGGGAGTACAGGAGGGCAGAGCCCAGACCAGGCAGAGGTATTTCCCTTTTGTTGTGATTTCTGATTGATTCTACTGCTTCCAACTCCTAGCCACCCAATCTCTCCTGCCATAAAAAGCAAATCCCTTTGAAGGCACCTCTGTCTCCAAGTCCTTTCCTCTAGTTCTTTCTGGAACACACTCCCAAGCAGTGCTCTGAAATACTTTATCAAAGTCCTCCTTGTGACCCAGGCGTTGGTTGCGCACAACTTTAACACCAGCACTCGGGAGGCAGAAGCAGGCGGATCTCTGTGAGTTCGAGGCCAGCCTGGTATCCAGAGTGACTGTCAGGATAGGCTTCATAGCTACACAGAGAAACTTTGTCTCAAAAAACAAACCAAAAAAGTCCTCCTTGAGAAGAACCAAAAATTAAAATCAATAAATTTTAAAACCTTGGGCCCTAAAAAGGAAACTTCTGAAAACTCCTCAACTGGAAATGCCATGGCTGGCACCTGACCCTGCTCTCAGAGAAGGAGAATTGACTTTCTAACACCTGTGTCAACATTCCTTCCTCTGCTAATTGCTGATTTTAAATGTTCCTTGGCCCAAGCAATAATTCTCAGACCCAGTGGCTCTGTAACCCTGCAATCCCATACCCTGTCTTATCTTATCTTATTTAAATGCATCTTCCTTAAAATATATAGTTATTGCCTTACTCTTTACTTTGTATTACCTTAAGTAACCATGGAGACTTTGTAATTTGTGACTTTCAGCCTTACAATCTTGCCCTATAAAATCCCTCTCAGTTGCTGATCAAGGCTTCTGCCACTTGCAAGTGCAGAAGTCCAAACTAGCTTGAATTAAAGAAACTTTTTTTTTTGGTTTTTTGAGACAAGGTTTCTCTGTGGCTTTGGAGGCTTTGGAGGCTGTCCTGGAACTAGCTCTTGTAGACCAGGCTGGTCTCGAACTCACAGAGATCCACCTGGCTCTGCCTCCCGAGTGCTGGTATTAAAGGCGTGCACCACCAACACCCGACAAAATTAAAGAAACCTTTGCATTTGCATGGTATCTCTCAGGTCCTTGGCATGGTCAGTCTGTGTTCAGCGTTCTTGGCACCAGTGATCTTGGAGTTAGGTACTAAATTCAATGATGTTTTTCAGCTCTCACCTGTCTCACTGTTAGCAATAGGAGTCCCAGCTGACTACCTCTCGAGTGATAGTGTATGCACCCTCTTCCTCCACAGCACCTGCTGCTGTCAGATTGGGAATAAAGTTCACACCGATTTGCAGGTGCTTGACTTGGGATCATATGCACCCCAGGATGAGCAATCACTAGTTTTCTTTATTCTGGCTGCAATAGCTTCTCAGTCTATAATTAACCAAGTAGACATCACTGGATTTAAGCATTGGAACATAAGCTATAAAGTGCATTTATGAAGTTCATATATCTGTGGAGCAATGTGGGAAACTGTCCTTGAGGGGCTGCATTGGAGGCAGCAGAGCAGACTGAGGTTAACTCTTGAGAGGGGGAGTGTGGAATATAGAAAGGCTACTTAAGGGGCATAAAGACAAGACAGAAACACAGAACAAAATCAGGAGGGCAGATTGAGTTAATACTGAACACCTCGAGTTTATTTCTCACCACTCTCATACCTTAACCAAAAGGGGAACATGGTATCATGTATACGGAGCAAACAGACTTTTCTTCCTCAATTCTCCAAGGATTCTGTAACCACACCTTAGCTTCAAGTCTTCATTATCTGGCCTTGAGGTTCAGGAGTAAACACACCTGAGACCAGGTATGTTGTTATTTACAATTAGACAGCTGAGTCCAAGATCCAACTTTCTACTGTAGCCACACCTTTCACCTATAGGTTTTATGTCCTTTATGTGAGGACAATTTTGAACTCTCTGCCCTCAAGCCAAGGTGGAGTGCAGCCATTTTTATGGGCATCGACAGTGCCACATGATTCTCTCATTTATCTGCCTTTTCCAAAAGTCAATTTTGAGTAAAGGGAGGATGTGAGGGTTCAATTATTTGCCCGACTGACATCCTACCTGCTTACCTGAGTGTTTGTGATGATAAAGTCATGACTGGTCTGCAACTTCTGGACGTAAAACAGCCTACTTTACTGTATCTGCCTCTGGGGATGCTGAGATTGCTGGATCATCTTAACAGGTACCTGGTTACCCAATTTTAAAGTGAACTTGTAGAGAAAGGATGACACTTCTTACATACTTTTAACGGTTAGTGATTGATATTTTTCCCAACATTTTAGAGATTTTCCCTTCATATTAGTGTACATATATCTTACCTCTGGTTTCCTTGATGTTCAAAGGTGCCCTAGCAATTTCTTTTGTCAGACTAATAATATACCCCAAATTGAAATTTTTTAAAGTACTTTAGGTTATTCCTTGTTAACCTCTCGTGACTAATTGTGGTTATCAAAGATGATCAGATTTTGATTTGTTCTGTTTTGGTGCGTAGTTTTTGTGTATGTCTGTGTCTCATTCCTTCCCTCCATAAGATTTCATGTGGTACATACTCATCTTGAGCTCTCTATGTAGTACCAGAGGACATTGCTGGCTTGATTTCCTGCCTCTACCTCCTAAGTGCTAGGTGACAAGTTTGTGCAACTGTTTCTTCCAATTTTTAGCTTTTTTGAGTCTTACTATGTTGTCCAGACTGGACTCAAACTCTGGCTGTCTCCCTACATTAGCCTCCTGAGTCCTGCTATTACAAGCAGGTCAATCTTGAGGTACAATGGAGCCCACTGATGGCAAAGTTTCTAAATTAGGTGTCAAAGAGCAAGTGTGGCAGTGACCTCCAGGCTAGTCAAAGGCAATTAATCATTTCACTGTGGAGCTTCACTGCAGTCACTTAATTTCAGGATTTCTTGTTAATCAAAGCAAAAGCAAATGCACTTAACAAAAGAATTTAGGCAGGCAGTGGTTGTCCAAGCCTTTGTTCTAAGAATTCTGGAGACACAGACAGGTGGATCTCTGGGTTGGAAGATAGCAAGGGTTACAAAGAGAAACCCTGTCTTCACAGTACACACACACACATAAACACACACACATTCATTTTAGTTATTGTAAATTATGTATATTTATGTATAAGCAAGTACCCATAGAGATCAGTAGACATTGTCATATGTAGGAGCTGCAGTTGCAGGTGGATGAGAGCCACCAGGGTTTGTGGCTAGAAATCGAAATCCAGTGCTCTGGAAGAACAACAAGTGCTATTCAGTGAGCTATCTTGCTAGTCCAACAAATGCACTATTAACAACTATTCTGCAGGTTATTATTATTTGAAAGATCCCCAGGCCCCTAAGGGGCACAGGGTCCCAAGGAGCCCCCGAGACTCAGAAACCAGACCAAGAGCTGCAAAAGCAAGAGGGTTTATTGAATGAATGTGCATTCGGGTGTCAGAACTATTGGGAAAGCTGAACACCCCTGCATGGGGTATAAGCTCCTTATATAGGAAAAAAACCACAGATCAGCATACAGGCAAGGGGCACAAAGTGATTGATTACACAGTATGATCTCATGTTAGAGTGCTCACCCAGGTTTGACCTGCTTTCTACAAAGGAAAAACCACACAACGTACACTGAAAAGTCCTTGATTGTCTGTTGGCCAGTCAGGTGTGACCCAAAGAGGGTTGTCTTGGCAAATTCCCCAGTCTAAACCATAGGATGTGCCCGGGGTTGGGGCCAACTTCCTTGTAATGGGCCAAGGCCCATGGGAAACTTTTTCTCTCAGCAAACTAAAATCTTTCATTCCTCCATTTTTTGTGATGTTTTAATCCTAAAACCTATGGTCCTTCTTGCTGAAGTAGGGGGAGATTAGGGTACTGAGCCAAGGGGAGCTCTTAAACCATCCTTTAAACCAGCCTTGTGGGGACTCCCATTCCTTTCACCACTGGTTGAGTCTTTCTCTGCGCTTGGCCATGGAATCCCTAATAACTCCAGAATGGTTAACATGGAAAGAGCACTCCTCTTTTTGGGCAGCATAGAGTCCACCTTCCTTAAGGAAAAGGAGATCAAGTGCCCTATGATTCTGGAGGGCAACTTCTGCTAGAGAAGCCAAAGTGATGGATTTGTTATGGATCCTTTTATGGCTTTAATATCCTCATCCATGGCTGTTTTTAGCTCATTATAGTGGTGGGGTCCCTGGACCAGTGCTGCGGTTCCAGTGATGACCCCGGCTGTCATCTCTACATCCCCATCAGGGAGTGAGACATATTGGCATTTTCCAATGTACGGGAGTTCCTTTTGAATTAGCATTTTAACCAGGGAAAATGGGCAACGTATCCTGCTGACTTTGGGACAAAGTTAGAGACCCAAGAAAGCTGAAATGCTAGTCAAAAGCAAAAAAGAGAATTTAGGCAATGGGGAATCCATCAGGAGCTTCTGGTTGGCAGACTCTATTGCAGAGATTGAGGGTGGCCATATCAGCTCGACTGGTTCACATCCACAGCAAGTCTATGGTTCACAACTCTTTAGGAGCAGGCTGTAGTCAGCAACTGATATTCCTCTGCCAGAAGTGGAAATCTGTTGAGACATGTTTAAACTGGGAACAGAAGTTAAAACTTATATACCTTATTGGAACTCTTAGGCCTATATTTTTAGTGATCAAGAAGTACATGAGTTCCAAGACAAGGGAGAAAATCCCATCCTCAGGAACAAATAGATGGGATAGCAAAAGTTGTACTTATCTGGAGTCCTTTTGTATCTGTGAGAAGTGGATGCAAGCTTTATGACTTTTGATCCTCTGAAGCCTATATAAAATTTATTATATAATGGGACATAGAAGTTTTAGATATTTTATCATTACCAATCTGTATTGAAATCCACATTGCATAAAAAGCAGATATTGGGTATTTGTAGAATGGCAGAAATATATTTATATTTTTGAGTTCTAGCAAAAACTACAGATTTGGGCTAGAAGCCTGAACATTTCTCTTCTGTCTAGAGAGTCAGGCATAGATTGGACAGAGGTGGCCCTGGCCCGATGAAAAGCCTCTCAAGTTTACATTTAGACGACAACCAAAGTACACCCAAAAACCTTGAGCTTGTGACTGAACAGCAGGCAGTTGGTTTTATCAGCTTATCAGAACTTTATTAAATGATCTATTAAGCTGGCTATAGTTTAACCGTTAATACTATCAGAGATCTGAGAAGGACAGATTTCATACAGTTTCAGAATCCATTAAAAATGACAGGGTCCAGTCCATATACAGCTAGCCATATCCAAGTCTTAATAGTGTTGGGGGGAGAATTAAATATTTGTCAGGTCTATAAAGTGAGAGTTTTTTCTCTCTGTGGAAGAGGGACATTGAAAAGACTAACCTTATTTTGTCTATGAACAGGTGGTGTAATCAATTCTCCAGTGTCCTGTAGCCTGTCCAGAGTCTGAGCCCAGTCCTGCCTGGCAGCAGGTGTAGCATCTGAGAATCATGCTCATTGGTCAGCGTTGTCACAATCCATGGAGCCACATAATCTTCTTTGGAGACCTTGGGTCACTGTCAGGATCTGGAATTTTCTGTCTGATATTATAAACTTTTTAGTTAACATTTTAAATGCCATATTGTGCAGATCGATGTAGTATTGGAAGTCTGTCTAGGTAAGTCTGGCAACTTGTTCATTTATAAGAATATCTAGTAACTTGTATTTTTTAATATCTTATAACAGGTTAGCAGCTTTTATAAAACTAAGACTTTATATTTAATCAGGTTTATCTTCAATCAATGTAAACAACTGACATACAGGTGGTCTTAGGCTATCCTTATAAAAGAGTATTGTTTTTGAAACTCCAAAGAATTGAGACCCATGGGCTTAGAAGTTATTTTAAGCCCTTTGTTAAACTTGGTCATTGTCTTACTTACCATAAGAAATAAACAGCTTAATTTTTTTATTAACATATGGAACTTATGACTGTGATCTTAAATTTTAGCTCTTTTGATTTAAGCACAAATATTAATAATATAACAGAAGCATAAATATCTTATAGCCTTATAAATTTGAACAACTAAATATCTTTAATGTCTTTTTGTAAGCATATCAAAAATAAAGCACCCTTGTTTTGCTTAAAATCATTATCATCTGGGTGACTACTAAATTTATGTTGTCAATTCCCAGTGTTTTTAGTTTTAACTTTTTGACAGATTTAACCATGAAACAGTTTTAATATTATCTTTATTAAAAAGATATCTGAATTCCTGATAACCCAAATTTAATGACTAGATCTCAGAGATAAATTCTGAGCTATGTCCATAAATGACTGGATGTTGTTAGCATTAGACAGCAAAAATATTTAAATTATTTTTGTTTTGGCTTTGGGCTTATAATAAAATTTACATTTATACCAGAATACACAGATAGAACCTTTTAACAAGTATACAGAATTAATTTTGGGGGGGATATAAATAAAACTTTTAAACAGAATTAACCTGGTGTGGTCAAAATTTTTAACCCATATTACTATTATAAATAGATATGAGAGCCCATAGTAAACAGTTTACATTCTTCTCTGACTTTTTATGACTTTCTTTTGACCCTCTTTAAATCTTTATTACTTTTCCTCTCTTTTTTTTTGATTGTCTTAGGCAGCCCCATCTTAGACAAACCTGATGGGTGTCCATGGGATCCAGAATCGAACATTTTTTCTTTTACCTGCAAAATAATCTCAAGATTATAAGAACCATCCCAAGGCCAGCCAACATTAATGTTAGCCACTCGGATCTGTAGAAAATTTGTCATTTTTTTCTTCTTGATGTCCAGGGACAGGTTGTTGGCTTGGTCCAAAACATCTCCCCAATGGTTTAGAGTCAAACTGAAGGGGTTTGTTAGTTGTTGTCCTATGGTGGTAGGATGGTGAAAAACAAAAAAAAAGAGACAAATAGACAAATATTGAGACAGACAGTAAGGTCAAAAAGCAAAGGCCGGGAAGCTGCTAATCGGTGTCAAACTGAAATCACAAATTCAAACGGGAGGAGAGACTTGCATAGTCTGCTCCCAGGGATGAGGGTTGTCTGTTGACCCTCACCATCCAAAGTCCCTGTGGACCATCCTACAGGGGCGTACTCAGAGGGGAACGGACTCGTCAGTCTACATCTTGAGTCTCTATGAAGCCTGCATAGCCTATACAGGGCTTCCAAATAGACGACAAACAGAAAACATAAATCTAAATATGCCTGCCACATTTACCTCCTCTTAGTCATGGTAATGAGTCTGGAATCTCCTCTGCCCTCCTGGCTGTCTCACCAAATGAAAGATCCCCAGGCTCCTAAGGGGCACAGGTTCCCGAGGACCCCCCTGAGACTCAGAAACCAGACCAAGATCTGCAAAAGCAAGAGGGTTTATTGAACGAATGTGAATTCAGGTGTCAGCACTATTGGGAAAGCTGCACACCCCAGCATGGGGTGTAAGCTCCTTATATGGGAAAAAAACCACAGATCAGCATACAGGCAAGGGGCACAAAGTGACTGATTACAAAGTATGATCTCATGTTATAGTGCTCACCCAGATGTGACCTGCTTTTCTACAAAGGAAAAACCACACAACGTACCCTGAAAAGTCCTTGATTGTCTGTTGGCCAGTCAGGTGTGACCCACAGAGGGTTGTCTTGGCAATTGCCCCAGTCTAAACCATAGGATGTGTCCGGGGTTGGGGCCAACTTCCTTGTAATGAGCCAAGGCCTGTGGAAAACTTTTTCTCTCTGTGAACTAAAATCTTTCAAAACTATTTCTCTCAGCAAACCAAAATATTTACTATTATTGTTATTGTTGTTATTGTCATTGCTGTTCTTTGCTGCATTTTGGTCAATAAACAGGATCCACCAAACTCAACAAACCCACATGGAGTTTATTGGGAAAGGGAACAAAGGGTTGGGTATGTGTTAACCAGTGGGGAGCAGACATGGAGACAGAGAGAGAACTCGGGGGAGGTGATTGCTTATGAAGGGAAAGTTAGTGGTTTAGAAAAAGGCTCAGCAGTTGGGGCCCTTGAAACTGGATTCACAGAGTGGCCATTGGTCCTGCTCCAGGTGGCCTCTGCATGCAGATTGCTTTAGCAGTCACTTAATGCATGCACGATGTAGCCATGCAACCACTAACTGCCTCTGAGTTGTCAGCAAGGAGCTACCACCTGTCAAAGACAGATCCTGGGGCAAGGGAAGGTCACCTGGAAAAGATTGTTGATCCCAGGGCAGGGAGGGAACCTGAGGATTAGAGAGGACCCTACAGCAGGAAAGGTTCCCTAAGAAGAAGGCACAGGCCCTGGAGAGGGCTGATGTGGAGTGACAGGCAGGTGTTGGGAGAAACCACTGGGGATGGAGGAGAGGAGTCAGGAGAAGGAACAAGGCTAGGTTGCCCAGGACCTGGGGATAGGGAGAATCCAGGATATCAACAATTATTATTAGGCAGTAATACCTTTTCTGTGTGCTATTATTTCCTTTGTTACTTACAAAATATTTGCGTTATCAAGGACAATGACTGTGACTGTCATGGCACAAGCCTTTAGTCCCAGCACTCGGAGGCAGGGGCATTTCTCTACTATTTAGGCCAGCATGGTCTACAAAATATTCTTCAGGACATCTAGGGATTCATAGAGAAACCCTGTCTTGAAAAGCAAACAAAAGTCAACTGTAACAAACATGTTTTTAGTTGTCTCTCTAAGTTGTAAATTAAACATCTTGTGTGTCCTTGTTTTTCTCCTTTGCACCCTTGGTTTTCTACAGCAAATTTCAGAACCTGCTCATCATCGCCGTGACTGTGGCAGAAGCAGGACACAAGGGCAGAGCAAGCAGATCATGAGCACCGAGCTGAGCATGCTGTGGTGGGAACTGGGTCCTTGGCACCTCTCAGCTTGCAGGACAGAGGACCACTGAAAGTGCATCGTGACACAGCCAATCTGTGGCCAGAGCCATAATTTGCCAATCCCAAGATGGACACCCAGAGAGGCAAGTTCTGAACTACAGGTCCCAGCATCCACCCTGGCAGAGCCCAGGTGGTGTTGCTATGTGATGGCACCTAGAACACATATCCAGGATGGGTAAAGCTGCCAGCTACCCATGCTCACGAAAACATCCAAAGAGCTGAGAATTTACCCCATGCCTAGAACTAAGCTGAGAATATGTGAGCCCACGTAAAGCCCCGTGCACAGCAAAAGAACGTCAGACATAGGCAGTAGATCCCAATCTCCACCAGGTGCAGCTGACCCCAACCTATTTTTTTATTTCTCCTCACCCCCACAGACCCACCTATTCTGGTGCATTGGAATGAGAGGAGGAAATGAGGGGGGCTTCCCCCGGAACCCAGCACAGAATTCTGGTTCCTCCCTGGATTCCTGGACCTCTCTATTGAGTTCAATTCAAAGGAGTCCAGCCCTCTAGCTGCAGGAGTGGTGTTTCCCTTTTGTTGTTGTTTCTGATTGATTTTCTGACTTCCTTGTACCAGCCACCCAATCTCTCCTGCCCTAACAGGCAAACCCCTCTGGAGGAACCTCCCATTTCCAAATTCTTTCTACCAGTTCTTCCTTTGGAAAACACTCCCAGCCACTGCTCTGAGGCATTTTATCCAAGTCCTCTTTGTGAAGGACAAAAAATAAAATTAAAAACATTTTAAAAACTTGGGCCCAAAAGAGGGAAATTTTAATGTATACTCAGTTAGGAATGCCTTGGCTGTCACCTGAGCCCAGCTCTCAGAGAAAGGAAAGTGACTGCCACCTCCTATGTCAACAAAGGATTGTCTGCTAATTTCTGGTTTTAAAGTCCTTCAGTCCATGAGATAACTGACAGACCCTCTGACTCTGTAAACCTGCAATACCTTCCCATGTCTTATCTTACTCAAATGTATCTTTCTTGAAATATATGGTCGTTGCCTTACTCTGGATTTTGTATGACCTTAGGAAACCATGGAAACATTGTAATTTGTGTCTTTCAGCTTTAGTGTCTTTCCCTGTAAAAACCCTTCTCAGTCATTGCTCAAGGCTTCTGCTTCTTACAAGTGTAGAATTCCAAGGTATCTTCAATTAAAAGAAGTAATTTGTGATTGCATCTGAGATGGCATTGGCATTGTATCTGTCAGGTAATTGGGGTGGTCTCTCTGGGGCTCTGTACACCTGGCACAATACTTGATTTTTGAGTGAGATGCTAAATCCCATGATGGGTTTCAGCTCTCATCACTCTCACTGTTAGCAACAGGAGATCCAGCTGACTGCCTCTTGAGTGATACAGTGTGTGCACCAACTTCCACCACAACAGCTGCTGCTGTCAGTTTGGAAATAAAGTTCATTCCTATTTTGCAGGCACTTTCGCAATTGCCTTGGGATTATTTACACCTCAGGAAGAGGTATCACTAGTTTTCGTTATTCTGAATGCATTATTTATCAGCCTGTTTTTAATCAAGTAGACCTCACTGGTTTTAAGCATTGGAAACTAAGCTATAAAGTGGATTTATGAAGTTCACCTACTTGTGCAGTGTGAGAAGCTGACTTTTTAGGGCTGCAGTGGGAGCCAGCCGAGCAGCCCGAGGTTCGTTCCTGAAAGGGGGAGTGTGGACTAAAGGAAGGCTAACCAGACACAGAATAAAATCAGAAGGGCAGATTCAGTTAATACTGAACACCACAAGTTTATTTCTCACCACTCTCACATACCTTAACCAAAATGTAAACATGGTATCCTTTATATAGAGCAAACAGACTTTTCTTCCTGAATTATCAAAGGATTTGGTAACCACACCTTAGATTCAACTTCTAGCTACCTGTCCTTGAGGTACAGGACTCAGTACATCTCAAACCAGGTCTGTTTTTATTTAGAATAAGACATACAAGGCCATGTTGGAACATCCTACTGTAGCCACACCTTTGAACTTTATGTTTTATGATTTCCTAAGGACAGCAGTGAAATCTCCACCCTTGAGCCAAGATGGAGTGCAGCCATCTCTATGGGAACTTGCGGTGCAATGTGATTCTCTAATCTATCTGCTTTTGTCAAAGGCAATTGTGAGTAAAGGGAGAATGTGGTGGTTCATCTCTTTGCCCGACTGACATCTAAACAGCTCTCCTAGTTTTTAATATTTTTTTAGTTCTTGTGATGATGTCATGGATGGTCTGGATCTCCTGGGTATACTGTAGCTTATTTTACTGTCTAAGCCTCTGGGGTCACTGGGATTTGTGGATCATTGTGAGAGGTACCTCACTACCCAATTTTAAAGTGAATTTGTAGTGAAAGGATGATTTTCTTTCTAAATAATTGTTGCATACATGCTAGGGGTAGGGATTGATTCCTTCCCATCATTTTAGAGATTTTCTCTGTAAATTAGTGTTCATTTATCTTACATTCATGTTTGATGCTGTTCATAGCTGCCCTTGCAACTTCGTTTGTCAGCCTGAAAATATTCCCCAAATTGAAATATTTTGAAAGTCTTTTAGGTTATTGCTTGCTAAGCTCTAGTGACTAAGGGTAGATAGCAAAGATGATACAGTTTTTATTAGTTCTGTTTTGATGTGCAGCTTTTGTGTATGTTTGTGGGCTCCTTTCTACTTTACACAAGAATTCATGTAGTGCACACTCATCTTGAGCTCTCTATGTAGCACAACAGGACCTTGCAGGCTTGATTATTCAGCCTCTACCTCCTAACTATTGGTGATAAGTGTGTGACACTGTGCCTCTCATTTTGTTGGGTTTTTTAGAAAGAGATTTACTATGTTGCCCTGACTAGC
>NW_023276844.1:0-86995 GCF_003668045.3 Cricetulus griseus
AGAGCCCAGGAACTCTTCGGTGGAGGGCCTGCTACTTCTTCGACATCAATCTATGACTAGGTGTACGATGCCACCACATGGGACAGGAATGTTTGATGCTGCCCAGAGTCACCAGTGCTGGAGGTCCTCGTATAGGTTGGCTTGCATTGGCCTGACCTCAGCTTAGTGACCACCACAGCTCTGCCCCTCCCATAGTCTCAGGGTTAATCCGCCCATTGTTCTGGAAGGAGTCCAGGCAGGGCCTTGAGAGGTGACTGGGCTAGGTGCTATGTGCCCACTTGCTTACTCCTCTTGATCCAGCACCTGGAGCAATGCAGCCTGCATGACTGACTCCTGTGGATGCCTAGACTTGGTGGCCGCAGTTAGGGAAGGACAGAAGCCCCTCTTATTCTCTGATCAGTGGAGTGACTGTCTCACAGCATTTATATCGTGTTAGGCATCACAGGTGATTTAAAGTGTGGGTGGGGCAGACACATAGAGGTCCCACATAGATACTGTGCCATGTTACACCAGGGACTGAGTGTCTACAGACGAGGACTTCCAAGGGAGCTCTGGTACCAGTCTCCCGTGGATATCAACCGCTACATTCTGAATTTATATAGTTTGCCCTAGAGCTTGGTTCTGCATCTGGACAAGTGGATCAGTTGACAAGTGGTTCTGTATTGAAGCATTGAGTTGCCACAGAGTCTGTCACTCAGAATGTTTTTGTTGATGGATTGGTTCACTTAGCTGATTATTCCTGAGGGTCCCCAAATATGGATGGTGTCAGATTTGGGTGGCCTCCCTCCCTGTTCCTGCTACTGGGATGGCCAGGTGACTTTTCTCTCACAGGAACTTCAGACCCCAGGGGTAGACTGCAAATTTCCAGCTCAACCATCCAATAATATGTTGGTCTCCAAAGGCCTTTTGTATTTTTGTGGAATATATACGTCATGCAAAAGTAAAGACTAGGGAATAATTTGCAAAGGCTTTTGTGTCCACTGCCTGTTTTAAGAAAGAGAGGATATAAACTAAACCTTTCTCATTTGTCTCTCTGTTTTCTTTCTGTTCCCAGTGCTTCCTCCCGTGCTGGTTCCGAGGTACAGTGAGTACAAACCTCAGCACAGCCTTCTGGCACAGTTCCGTAACTTGGGACAGAATGCCACCGAACGCCACGTTTCCAGATTCCTTCAGGCAGCCCAGCACCCAACAGTTTCCCCACTCGTCCAACAATAGCTACCCCAACTCCCCAGGCAGTAGCAGCAGCAGCAGCACCTACCCTCACTCCAGCACCAGCTCAGACCCAGGCAGCCCTTTCCAGATGCCAGGTAGGAGGGGGCATTCGGGGACTCTGCCTGCCTTGGGGAGGTGGGTGGGGGTGGCCTGTGGGGGGGGCATGGTAGGTGGAACCCTGAGCACATCCTGGTGAACCAGTGCTTGTAGAATATCAATGTAGGGAGGCGAGTTGTACATACAGCTGGAGAAGAGGATGGCTTGTTTGAGTCCTGTTAAGTTTTGAAACAGCTGCATCCTTCTTTGAGTGGCACAATTGTTCCAGTCTCGTTTCTCCATAAAAAGAAAGGGGAAAATGTCATGTTACACACACTGCTGTTCTGAGAAGCGGCTTCGGCAAGCTTTTCCAACATTGAAGAACCCTTGTGATCAAAGTAGCCGCAGAAGAGCTAATTACTGGGGTATCCACCCTCCCCATTTAATTAGATTCATTTAGCCAGTGATGTAATCCCAAGAAATATGTACTTTTAACAGCAAGGAAATGCAACAGAAGTGATAGAGAACATCTGCTTGTTTAACTTAGCAAAGACAAAAACCTGTTATTTTACTGCTTGTTTAACTTAGCAAAGACCAAACCACTTATTTTCCTGTTTTAGTCATAACAGATGGTGTAATAGTGACTAATTAGAGGATTACACTTCTAGGATTACAGGTTAGTAAACAAGCATCTCAAATATTAGTGCCAGAGCTCTTGCCAGTCGACATCAAGAGGGACACGATGAATAAAAGTTCATCATGAAATGCATGGATATTTTTGTGAGGGAAAATGATGGGACAGGATGTTTATAGAGCCACTTAAGGTGCTTTACATTAAATTTTACTTCAACATCCATGTTGTACCTTCAGGAATTAAAACGTGATCCATGCTTTATTGCTTCCTATTTCTTCTTTTTAAGCACTTAGGTTTTAGTCTGTTTATTTTGTTTTATGTTTTTCTCTTTGGGATGACGATGGGGGATAAATTATTTTAATAACCAAACTAATAATATTTGGTGGTTTCCTAGCCATCCATTCCTGGCAAGTCCTTTGTGTCTGGTGGACGGGCTAGTGGTGAAAATGTCTGTTTTATAGGGCTTTTGAACAGGGACAAACCTAGAGGAGCCCCAGTAAAAGAATCAAAGGCTATCACTAGACTTCCTTCTTGTCCTTGACTGTCAGAGATTAGCACAGGCCCTTGGGAGGAAAGAGGAAGGGCTGTGATCTGGTGGGGCTGCTAGACCACCATCAACAATGACCCCTGTGACCCCTGCTGCTGCTAGGGTTGCTATAGTATAAGTTCATTGGTTTCTGTTGAGAAGACACTCCGCCTTTGCTCCTGGCTTGAAGCAAGCAGAGTTAACTTCACAGCTGCAGCAAGAGGTTAGAGTGAGAGGAGGGACTGACTGTGAAGGTTCCAAGTCCTGTTGGCTCTCTGCTCTTTAGCAGCTGGGTTAAGATTCTGCCTGGGACTGGGAAGGGAGGAGCCGCCAGGGAGCCCTGGAGAAACCGAATTTGTTATTTGTGTTCTACAGTTGCCCCTAAGTATTTGCCGAAGCATTCGTGGATCCCTACTGCAAAATTTTGTTCTCAAGTCTCTGCGGTACATGCTGGGTGGGCTCACAAGCCAATGAGGAGATTGGTTTTCAAGTCAGGAAAGGATTGCCCTGTGTTTCACAGTAAGAAAATGCCAGGTTTGCATTAGTGTGTGTGTGTGTGTGTGTGTGTGTGTGTGTGTGGTCTGGTTTCAGTAAACATTATTTTCTGGAAACTGCTCAGAAGGGTCTATGTAAATTCTGAAATGGAAGACAGCTAAGATAAGCTGATTTATTGCCTAGTGTTATATTATTGGGTATTTTTAAATTTAGTCATTGCTTAAATGGTTAGGGTGAAGGTAGAAAGCAGATTGCTTAAAGTCCTGCGAAACTAAGTTTCAATTAGTAGATTGTAGCAAGCAGAGAGTGAATTCCCGCCCATATGTTTGCTCTCAGGCCTGGGAGAGCTTCCCCCTACTAAGTCCTGTCAGGAAGTCTTACCCCAGTAAAACGAAACCCCCGGGTTCTTGGGGTCTGCTGCACAAGAGTATATCCATAGGCTCTTCTTGGTGGATTTAAAGTGACCTGATCCTAGATAGGCATGGGACACCAGGGACTGACTTACCTTTTCTTCTTCTCACTTAAATGTCACTGGAAGCAAAGTTTGTGGAAGTGATTGTTTTCAGAATCTATGCCTAAAGGCTAGTGTCTTCAGCATCTAGTCTTTAAGAGGTGGTGGTGGAAGAGGGGGTAAGGCGGGGCCTGATGTAGACAAGGTTGACCTTGACCCCTCCATCTTCATGTGCCAGTGTATAGGCCAATCTTTCAGTAGGAGCTTGATTTGGTTTGAGTGATTAGTGATCTCAGCACAAGGAGGCAAGGACTTCTAGAGCCCAGGGGCTCACTGGCCCAGCAGCCTGGATTGCTGTAGAGCCCCAAGCCTTGGAAGACCTTGCTCCCCTACCACCACCAAAAAAGTGATGGCTGATCAGTGGGCACAGGCACCTGTTGCTATCGTGAGACCCACATGGTGGAGAGACCTAACTCATCCAAGTTATGCTCTGACTCCCACATGTCCCATTCCCCACCATATGTAAAAGGAGTGCCTGAAGCATGTAATTTTTTTCTTTCAAACTTTGTAGCTGACATACCTCCACCTGCTTACCTGCCTCCTGAAGACCCCATGGCCCAGGACAGCTCTCAGCCAATGGACACGAATATGATGGCACCTGCACTGCTCTCCGAGATCAACAGAGGAGGTAAAATGAGTTGTCAGAGTGTTGTCTGTATGTCCTGTCCTAATGTTACTTTTACTCATTTAGACCTTTAAAAGGTAGCTGTTTGAGAAACATGGAAAACAGGTTTGTTGTTGTTTTAAGCCTAATGGAAAGAATCCTCTAGAGCCCATCTTTTTACTTAAACTCTGTCACAGTCCAATATGGGATCTCAGAATTGAATATGGAGGTCTCAGATTCCCACTGGTCTCTGAAACAGCCGTAAGCAGTGCTCTGCCACTTTGTGTTACATAGTTAGGTGAAGTGACTTTCCATTTTTGGTGGTTTGAAAACAAAACTGTCAGTCACCTCTGAAGACAATCTAAGATGCTGTATGTTAACCAGTGTTGAATAATCAGCCAAGATTTATTAGTTATGGAAAAATAAACAAGCATATCTGTGTCCTTAGCATGCTAATTTCCTTTCACCTTCAATAAATGAGTAAGTGATATATATTATCATATATACATTTATATACATATATGCACATATATCAAATAACTGTTTAAAATGCATCTGTTTATGATTTGTTACCTATAAATATGGGTTTGTACGGCTGTTTCACATGACTATATACACAGGAGGTTGCTAAAGATCTCTGTGCTTACAGAGATAGTGGGAGGAAATGACTGATTCCTGTTTTACATAACAAATATGTCTGTTATTTATATGCTCATGTGTTTTCCCGTCTTCAGTAATTAAAAACTTGAGATCCTGTTGTCAGACATATCTTTAAGTTGGCCTCGAGGAACAGGCCATCCACTGTAGTTCAAAGCAGGCTCCCATGGGTGATCACACTAGAATCCATACAGCTGGTCTCCCCACAGTTGCTGTGGTGTCAGAAAAGACACACATATGCCACATCTGTTTTATGGCCTTATCTGAAACAAGTAATGGTATTTGTTTCCTTCTTTCCGTGCTTCATCACCAAAAAGGTTAAAGGAAAATATTTTATCCCCTTTGCCCTCAAAGAACTTACAAGCAGAACTGAAGCTCATGTTCCCTCCGTAGGTGGGGGATAAGTGCAGCTGGTCTCCAACAGCAGTCCTATTTAGGGCCCCTCCTGTTCCTGAGCCACTTGCTTTCTCATTGGTCACTGTAATACTTGTAGGTAATGTGCCAGCAGGAGTGATTTCAATTATTTCTGTATGTTAACGAGCAAGTTATAAGTCATTTGTATTCAGCAAGTGCTGTTGCCGGGCTTGCTGAGCTGGTATATTGGATCTCTGCCAGTTCCCCAATGAAAGGAGAATGCCGCCCTTAGTAAGAAGTGCATTGGATCTCACAGAAATGACCCATGTGATCCTCGTAGTTGCCCCTCCCTGTCTTCGTTCCACCGTGCTCAGCCAGTTTTACAATGCGGTTTCTGGTTGGGGTGCTCCAGGTGTAACTGTGAGCAAATTTCTTTCCTTTTACAGATGTTCAAGCTGTTGTTTATGAGGAACCAATGCACTGGTGCTCTATTGTGTACTATGAGCTCAACAACCTCGTGGGTGATACGTTCCAGGCCTCCTCCACAAGTGTGTTGGTGGATGGTTACACTGATCCTTCCAACAATAAGAACCGTTTCTGCCTTGGGCTGCTCTCCAACATTAACCGGAACTCTGCCATAGAAAACACCAGGCGACATATTGGAAAAGGTGCGTGTCCCTTTACTCATCCTGCAAACGTTCATCTTTTCTTCCTCTAGAAGTGACCCCATCATTCTTGTGGCAAATGCCAAATGTTCAGATGCTGCTGTTTGAAGTATCTTTCTAATTCATATTATCTAGAAATTGCTCCAATCATTGATCTTAGTGGTTTTCCCACTCCCATGCTGTTGATAGGTGCCAGCTGACGTTGCTGGGTTATTGAAGTACACTACGCTGTTCTACATTTTGTTAGAAGTGAAATATCTTTTAAAACAATTCTTACATTTATTTATTCAATGTTTGTGTGTGCATGCGTGTATGTGTGTGTAAGTACCTTGGTCAGAGGACAGCTTGTGGAAGTTAGTTCTCTCCTTCTTCCATGTGGATACTAGGAATCAAACTCAAGTCATCAGGCTTGGTGGCAAGCACCTCTACCCACTGAACCATCTCAACATCCCAAATATCTTTCATAGGGGATTTAACTATTTACTAGTGTTAGATTAAAGCAGTTCTATAACATTTATATGTATTTATTATATGATTAAGTCAATGAGCACATGTGTGGGTAGTGCTCAGAGCTTAGCTTTCCCTGTGGAGTAAGGAACAGGCAATCAAGAAGGGGTGTGGCATTCCTTGGAAGTGTCAGTGTAGAATCATAATTTAATGACATGACATGTGTTTATATGCTCTTGTGTCTGTATGGGAGCCTATCTATATACCCTCTGAATATGAATGTAGTTTCTACCTCGTCTGCTGGGAAGGCAAAGATACAAAGTAGCAATAAGCACATCTAGTGTCCAGATCATTGCTCCAGATATCTATCCTCACTGAGGCAAACCGGCTGCCTCCAAATCTGTGATGAGCTGCACCTTGTGCAGCTTTGTTAGTTTCTGAACACAAAGGTTATCACAATCATAACATAGTTAGCTAGATGTCTGTCACAATGGCTATGTGAGTGGCCAAATTTGACTCTGCCCAGGTGCCTTTGAGCCTATGACTGACATGGTGTATCCTCTCACAGGTGTCCACCTGTACTATGTTGGAGGAGAAGTGTATGTTGAATGCCTGAGTGACAGCAGCATATTTGTGCAGAGTCGGAACTGCAACTACCATCATGGGTTTCATCCCACCACTGTCTGCAAGATCCCCAGTGGGTGTAGCGTGAAAATTTTCAACAACCAAGAGTTTGCTCAGATACTGGCACAGTCTGTGAACCATGGTTTTGAGACCGTGTATGAACTCACCAAAATGTGCACTATTCGAATGAGTTTCGTGAAGGTGAGCAGTACCGGCCCATCTCATTCAGGCCTGACCCCCGCCTCACCCCTGCTATTTACAATATGTATATCTGTGCCTTCCTGGTATATATTCCTATCAGTGCCCACTAAGAGAACCATTGTCCAAGAGGTTGTCATGGGAACTTAGAATATAGTCCTCTCCTCACACCATGCAGGTCCCAGAGATGGAACTCAGGTCTCCAGGCTTGGTGACAGGCACCTTTATCTCCCCCTGCCTCCCAGTCATCATGCAGTTTATTCTGGGTCAAGCTAAGGGTTTAATAGAGTCCAGGCTGGAGCATGCCTTATTCCAGAAGCAGGCAGCCTAGTCAGTCTGTGTGTCTCAGCAGTCCTTACGGCTCGTATCAGCCTGGGGAGGGACAGCCTAGTGAATCTTGTCAGTTTCAGTAAAGCTTTTACGATGTCTGCTTCCTGAGTTTTAAGGACTTTGCCTAGAGGGTGGAGTGTTTCACCTCCCCTTAAAACATTCAGCCATTCTGGAGCTTCCCTATAAGACAGAAGGTTTTATCTTTGAAGATATTGCTACACAACATGTGTAAAAGGTGAGAGAAGAACCAACTTCACAGATTTGTTCTCTGAGCTCCACATGCACACTGTGGTGTACATAAACACACATTCATGCAACAACAACAAAAAGCTTGGTGCAGTGCTGTGTGTGGTCCCAGCATGGGAGACAGATAGGATCCCTTAGGCTTGCTGGCCGCCAGTCTAGCCTGATTGACAACAGCCAAGGTGCAGCAAGAGAACTCATCTCAGAAAATACAGTGCAGTGTGATTGAAGAAGACAGCCAGTGTAGACCCCTGTGCTCTCCAGGCATGGACACACAGATAAAGGGGCAAGGGATTGTTCAGTTAAAGGTGTAGGACTCTTACAGTGGTCCTGGGTTCAGTCCCAGCATCCAGCTGAAGTGGATCACGATAGCCTGTATCTCTACCTCCAGGATCCAACATCTTCTGAAATCCACAGATACCACACATTCATAGGTAAATCCACACTCAAACATGTACATATTTGCAAAATTTTTTAAATAAAATATTAAAAACAAAGCCAGTATGATAATACATGCCTTTTATTCCAGTGCTCAGAAATCAGACAGGTAAGCTCTGAGTTTGAGGCCAGTTGGGTCTACATAGGGAGTTTAGGCCAGCCAGGGCTACCCATTAAGAGTATGTCTTAAAAGTATAAGTAAGTAAAGTGTTAACATAACATTAATGTAGTGGGAAATAAATATTTAAAATATCTTTTTATGTTTTTTTTGAGACAGGGTTTCTCTGTGGCTTTGGAGGCTGTCCTGGAACTAGCTCTTGAAGACGACAATGGTCTCGAACTTACAGAGATCCCCCTGCCTCTGATTCCTGAGTGCTGGGATCTAAGCCGTGCACCTCCACCTCCTGGCTAAAATATCTTTACTCAAACAACTACTGAATGTATTTTAAATTTGTAAATACCAAAGACTAATAATATTTATTTTTTATTTGAAAAAAGGTCTCATTGTGTACCCTAACTGGCCTGGAACTCACAGAGATCTGCCTGCTCCTGCTTCCCAAATGCTGGGTTAAAGGCGTGTGCCACTATACCAGACTAAATAGGTGATCCTGGGGTCCTTGGGTAGACTTTTGGTGGCCAACGTCCATCCCCAAAAATTACCCATGCTTTTGTGGTATGTTTGTTTTCTTGTGGGACATAGCCATGAGTCCAGACATAATTATGTGAACTGATCATATGATTTTTTACTTGGTAGAGTGACTCAATGAGATAGAGAGTTAAATGACACCAGTGTGCTTTCTTTTTCCTAGGGTTGGGGAGCCAAGTACCACAGGCAGGATGTCACTAGCACCCCCTGCTGGATTGAGATACATCTGCATGGCCCTCTCCAGTGGCTGGATAAAGTTCTTACCCAGATGGGTTCACCCCACAATCCTATTTCCTCAGTGTCTTAAAGGGCTTCTGGCTTCTGTCTCTTGCAAACTGTTGAACCTTGCATGTACTTGAAGGATGGGTATGTCAGACGCATGAAAACCTGACAAGGGAACCTTGATAATACTTGACCTCTGTGACCAACTGTTGGATTGAGAAATTAACAAATATTGGTAACATGATGCTGATATCAAGAATCTGTTTAGTTTACATTGTGACATTCTGTTGTGTGATCAACTAAAATGTTGACTTTTAGCAGGACTTTTGTGTATAGTTTTAAAGGAGATGGCCAGGGCATGGACAATTTATCTATTAGAAGAACAATCCTGTGCAGTCCTTTTGTTGGGAGTGTTTGGCAGAGTATTACCTTAATAGTCTTTGAAGTGTGCACTTCATCAGGTTCCGAGCCCACACTGAATCATCTTTTGATGGGTTTTATAATGTTGTAAAACTATTTGTTTAGAAATGAATGGGGTTCTTTTTTGTTTTTAAAGGTGAATCTTTATGACATTCACAGTATTCTTTCTAAAACTGTATGCTGACTGTAGTGCTCTCTGAATGACATCAGGATTGTGCTCCTTGCTAAATATGTGTATACAGAACATTTGGAGGTAAGGAATAGTCTTAATGGTTAGTGGATATAGAAGGTATTTGTGGGTAGGGTGGGGGAAAGGAAATGATAACCAGAAATGTAGACCATGACCTAACGTTCAGTTTGTTGTCTTAAAGGAGAAAGCTGGTGTCTGAATTTGCTGTGTTTTGGTTTTTTAGAATTTTATCTGACTCTTTCCCTTTCTTTTCTTTTATCTCATCTGCTCTACACTGCAGTAAATCAGCTGGTTAATTCCTGTAACTGTGAGGACAAATGAATAAATCCTTTTATTAGCAAATCAACTGCCTTTGTGTTTCAGTGCCCAGTATATGAAAGGCTTGAATTCAATGAGCAGTTTTTATGTAGTTTACAATACAGACATAGGCTTTAATTTCCAAATGAATCGTCTGCCAAACCTGGTAACTGTGTTTCTTATTCACAGGTTTAAAGAAGTTCCCTATTGGAATCCATTTCAAACATTTTTGTTTTGTTTTGTTTTGTTTTGTTTTATACTGTTTGGTTTTGTTTTCTTTTGATAATTTTTTCTATTCTCCCCTGCTCTTATACATTGAGTACCTTTATTCCAACACTAACATGATTTCTCTACTGGAAAATTTTAAATAAACCTGTCATTATTGCTTCCTTTGATTAAATCTGTGTCATTTTCTTTCTTTGCTTCTTAAAATTTGGGATCAGTAAGATGTGGTCTTTTAGCTAGGTCCAGGACAGCCTCCAAAGCCACAGAGAAACCCTGTCTTGAAAAACCAAAAATAAATAAATAAATAAATAAATAAATAAATAAATAAAATGATGTGGTATTTTGAGTGATCTCACCAGATACAAAAAGCTCAGTTGGTAAAGTGGGGACATGGAACCTGGCATGGTAAAAGAGCAGAGTGATCTAAAGTCAGGAGAAAGGAAACAGGGGGTTTGGGGGTGTGAGTATAGGTGCCAGCAGGGGACAGAGGCATCAGATACCCCTGGAGCTGGAGAATGACAGTTGTGAGCCACCTGATATGAGTTTTGGGACCTGAACTCCAGTTCTTGAAAGAGCAGTATGTGTGCTCTCAAACACTGAGCCCTCATTCCAAACCCAGCTGGCATAGTTTTACACATGGAAAGCTTGCCGACTCCTTTTGTTATGTTTCACACGCTGAAATTACGATGTGGTGGTTCTGGGAATCTCCAGCTCACCAGTACTCTAATCTTAGCCTCCTTGCTGGCAAAAAGAGACCTGCATGAGTGACTGAGCCATAGATCTTACGATGGAGAGTGCATCCAGATGTGTCCCATGCAGCCTCAGGGGTCTTCAAAGGGAAGAGAAGAAAGCAGTGTCAGAATAGGACATGTGATAACAGAAGCACAGATGAGAGAAAGAAGCAAGGTAGAAAGGAGCTAGGTTGTTGACTTGGAAACTGGAGGGTGGTGCAAGAAGCCAAGAGATGCAAGAGACCCCCAGAATCTGAAATAAAGCAAAAGCATGGGTATTGGCTGAGAAGAGAAGAAGGCTCTCTGCTTCACATCCCATGCCTCTGGGGTGACACCAGGCTTTGCCAGTCCTCTGCCCACAGCTGTGGCCCTCACCTCTAAGGTTGTAGGTGCTGCTCCCTACCAGCTGCTGTGTGGACAGCATTTGTCATCCTGCTTATATATTCCAGAAACTGATGACTCTTTATTGTTTATAAATGATTGTTATTGCTGGGGGAAGTTATTATTTTAAATTATGGTATTAATGGGATCCTCACTTTCTATACAGATCATTCACGTCCCTTGGTCTACTGTCTTACGGGAAAGCTCCCACGAACTTCAATACTCCAGACACTAGGTGATGATGTGTGAGTCAGGTAATTCACAAAGCCCAACATGGTTGAGCCTTGAAGGACAGGGCACGCTGCCACAGGCAAAGTGTGAAGCCCTTATCATCAGATACAGAATAATTGTTAGTTCTGTTTAGAGCAGGGTGTAGGTCAGTGAGCAGAACATGATCTCAGCAATTCTAAAGACCCTGCTTAAAACTCAGAGCTAAAGAGAGAAAGAGACACCCACACAGAGGGAATGTGAAGTATCTATTCAACTATTTGGAAGCACCCCCGGTACAAGGGTGTACCCTACAGACAGCACAGGATGATACCCACACTTCCAAAATGATGGGAAAAGGACATTAATGAAGCATGAATTTCTCCGTTGTTCATAACAGTGATTATCATTCATTCAATGTGCAGTTAAATATCTGCTCCACACAGTTAAATGACTACTGCCTGGTGCTAAAGGTGCAGCGGTGAGTGAGAGTGAGTCAGATTTCAGGGCACCCCTCCTGCAATCACACAAACCTCTGGAAAATAGCATCGCTGGTCAGTGCTGTGCAGGAGCCTGGGGAGAGGGGGTGCTGGCCCAGACTCAAGGGGAGAAGAATGAACCTGTGTGACTGGACTGAGGAAGAGCCTTATGGTGCATTTTATATGTGTGCACATACCATTATTGTACAGACAGGCCTTATAGGAGTATTCAGCTTCTGTGGGGAGGGGCAATGTGTTTTATTTTGTTTGTTTTGTTCTGTGAAATAAAGAACCTGGATGAATCAATGATCTGTTAGGTGATTTCCATATTTAAAGCTACCTCTTGAAATATATGTGTTCATTAAAAGTCAGATTTGCATTACATATATATGTCCATGTACACGAACATACATGTACTTTGTGTTGTGAAATAGATTCTTCACATATGATTAAATAATGGTCATTATTTAATCATATGTCTGAGCATTTCCTATATACACATGGGAAGAGACAGAACAGTTAAGCATGTACATATAATATAAAAATAATTTCCCTTTTCACTTAAAATGACTTGACATGAGCAAACACATATTTAATTCTTTCTGGGAGTCATGTTGACTAAAGAAAGGCATTTTGATTAGGTTTTAGACATGATGTATTCCTAGACGACTCTCGCTCCTGGGTTTATTTTAAACCTGAAAATCTGTGACATGTTAGGATGACAGTGTTAACTGTTGCTGTGGAACCATCGTCTATGCCAGCAGATAGCTGAGTCTGTTTGTGCATGCTGCTCTCTGGCAGCCCTTGGCCACCACTAAGTCTGAGTATTGAGTGAAAGCCTGGAGATTTGGATGAATGACAAGATGCCTGGTCCACTTTCTGAGAGAATGGCTCTCACCTTTATTGTGGTGAAAGGGTTCACAACAGGATATTGATGTTAGTAGGGTGAGGTCAGACAAAGAGGGGGTACCGGTGGTTATGCTGGAAAACAACTCAGAGACCCTGTGGTGTCTGGGTCCCAACATCTCCCCCTTCTTTATATATAACAAAACAGTTATCAAGTAAGAACTATAAGATTTTAACCATTCTATCTTAGTGTGTTACTATAACTATCTATCTTCAACTCCATCAAAGACCATAGAACAATAATATATAAACTCTAGAAATGACAGACACATCTTGCTTCCTAGACAGTCACCCAAAATTTCTTGGTAAAGTAGGGTCATCCATTTTTAGCCTACAGGTCACAATGTGTCTGACAGACTTCTCAGCAAAACAGGAAATTCTAAACTCTCCACCTACATTAGTAGATTGTCCATCACCTTTTTTCTCTGTCCAGTAGAATATCTGGCAGACTCTTCCATGAAGCTGGAACCTTTTATGACTGCCCATATTGTTTCAGCAGTCACTTTCCTGTGGGTCCTGCATGTCCAGTGTATAAAGCAACAGTCAAACAATTCAGGCAAGAGCAGCTTCTTGCCCAAACAGCAAGTCTTGCAATGTCAAAGGCAAACTTTATTTCTTCAATGCCCATCTTGCTCTCAGATGTAACTGCTGTGCCAGGAGAAGTTGTGTCTCACTGTCAAGAAAAACCCTAAACCATTTAAATGCTATATATTCCAGAGGTCTTTGAATGGTTTGAAGAATATCTATATATCTAGAAAACCTAACTAATATCAACAAATGAAGATGCATTCCAATACAAAGTATCAACAAATGATCCATTCCAATACAAATTATCATTCTATATCCTATTCCTCTTTTTCCTTTAAAAAGTGATTGACTGTATCCACTACCATTTCTAACTGACCAATTATAAATGAAAACAAATATAAGGATCACATGGGCCACTGCTTCATGGGGTCCTGCCCCATGAAACCATACCAGTATGGAAAGAATCCACAGTTCTTCACCCTCCATGGAAAAAAGCAGAAATTTCTCTTCCACATAAGGTGTACTTTAACAATTGTTGCCCCTTCCCCAGCAATCAATTATTTAAAGACAACACAATGGCATTCTTTTGTTAACAGTCACACATTTACGATCACACTTCATATACACACATGTGTGGCCACACCATACATAAAAAAATACATTCATCTTTTGAACAAACTTCACAAAGGAGAGGAGGTGTCAGGGATGGCCATCCTTACCATAGCTTGGAATCTCTGGAGCATCTTGAAGACTGATGCATCTTTGTCCATTCCTGTAGGGTCTTTTGTAGGGATTGGGTTTATTATTTATCTATTTGGACATATTCTCCTTTGTCATCTGATGTGACAAGGATGTGGATGGCTTGTGGTGAGGTCTCGGGGAAATTGCCTGGAAGTCCAGGGCTATGTAATTGGCATTGCCAGTACTCTTTTTTGGAGCTGGGTTGTTAGTGCCACTGGGTACAGGAGATGAAGACATTGGGTTCTGCACAGGGACACAGTTCTCCTCACTGTCTCCAGAGTCTGTATTGGAGATGGAATGCCAGTACTGGGAGGAGCTGGGGTTAAAGGTGTGGTTGAACATGGACCAAGACTTGGTGACAAATGAATTGAATGGGAGCTCATTGATGACAGTGTGGTTACTCAGGTCAAGGGGTACTGACTTTGCTTTTTGGCCAGGCTTGAGGTGGATATTGACCAGGGTGGCTGGATCTTGCTTCCTCAGCTGGCAAAATGATGGGGCATTGTGCTCATGGGGATGTCAGAACCTGGGTTTATGGGCATATAATTGAAATCACAGCTGGCACTGTCTGATTGACCCACGATAGTCTTTTCTAGAGATTTAGCAGACCAGCAGGCAGTTTCTTCACCTCGTGTTGGATAATTGTAGTCACTGACTGGACGTCTCTTTTTAGGGCTGTCCCTGCAAGGTGTCTTAGGATGCTGTGGTGGGGGAGATACGGCTGAGTCCACGTGGAGGTTTCCAAATTCCTTACACAGCGTGTTTCTGGGTGCCTTGAATATGTACAAATAATCACTATCTACCGCAGACCCTGCTCAGAGCAGGGACTGACTGGAGCTGCTGAATTCAGCTGGAGAAGAGCAGAGATTATGACTGACTAAAGAAAGGTTTCTCAGGGTGTCAGTGCTCTCTTTAGTTTGACTGAAGCTGCAGATCTGGCAGATGCTCTGGACCCACCTATTCCTGTCAGCCTCTGTCTCAGCCACCAGGTAAAAGGTGTGCTCATTGATAATGATGTCAAACATGAACCTCTTTTGGAGCTCTTGTTTGTTGAAGGTCAGGGCTACATCCAACTGTGTACAGAAGTTTAGGTTGATGATCCCCAAGGGTTTCTTGGAGTGTTCATTCTTATAGTATTCTAGAACATCTGGGTCACCACACATCTTACCGATCTGCAACATGAACCAGTGTTTCTTCCAAGCATAGCGCCTCAACTTTTTCTCAGGAACTGATTTCTCCAGCCAGCCTGTGCACACCACATCCGTTTCATCTGACTGGAGCAGTTCATGGAGGAGGGATTCCTCAGAGGTAGATTTCCTGGATTTCGTTAATAATTTTCTTAGCATTATTGCTTAATCCACTGTTAAAATGAAATCTTACCAGTACCTTGTCTCTTTAAACTTTCTCTGTGTGATTGACTGAGATCTCTATACCAATCAAACTCTCTTAGGAGTTGAAGCACCTATTTTGCAGTACCTTTTGCAATCCACCCTCACAAATTCTGATTTGCTTGCCAGCATTCTGAGGGTGATCTCTCAGGGTCCCCTTTTGTTCCTGTTCTCAGTGGGACCTCAATTTGTGGCTGCTCTTGGCCACCACTAAGTCCGAGTATCAGGCAAAAGCCTGGAGATCTGGATGAAACACAAGATGCCTGGTTCTCTTACTGAGATAATGTTCCTAACTTTTATTGTGAAGCAGCCTTGTATACAAACTTTCAAAATCCCAGGTCAAAGGGTTCACATCATGATCCTAGTGGGGCAAGGTTAGGAAAACAGGAGGTACCTGTGGTTATACTGGAAAACCACTGTTAGAGACCCTGTAGGGCCTGGGTCCCAACACCCAATGAGTCATTAGATGTCTAAAGCATATTAGCAGGAACCAGGAGCACACAACACTCAGGAACCCAAATTGGGGCCTCGCCATCCTGTGTGAAAACACAAACAGAACCCAGGGCCCACACCAAAATTGTATCTGGCCCTTTCCAAAGGCCTAAGGGAAGGTCTCTCCAATTAAACAAACGTCTTTTCTGTGCAGTGGACCACCAATGACGGTCGGCTGCGGAGTTACCAGAATCATCAACAGTTAAAAATTTAAGATAGAAAATAAGTGATAGAGTTAGGGGAGCAAAGGTGATCTTCAAGGTCCCCCTTCTTTACCTTAACTAAATAGACATTTAAAGTGTCCTAAGCATGTTCCACAATAGCCTGTCCTTGGGGGTTGTAAGGAATACCAGTTTTGGGGGTAATTTCAAAATCTTGACAAAATTGACTCTCTGGAGAGAGTGGCAACATAGACAGACATTTCCAAGGGTTGGGCAATTTGAGCTACATATTGACTATCAGTATAGATGTTTAGTGCTTCCCTGAGGAAGAGTTGTAGAGCCATGGCCAAGGCTAAAATTTTGGCCATTTGGGCAGAAGTTGCAGCAAATATGGCTATCTTAATGATAGGATAAGATACAACTATAGCTGTCCTTTTTGAAGAACCCTCTGTGAAAACCATTCACCCCTTGGAAACAGGCTGAGACCATATCTTTTGAAAAATCAAAGGATGTATCTTAAAAAAGGAAACCAGATTATTGCATGGGTAATAATTATCAAAATCTCTCTGGGTAGCAGAGAGAAAAATGCTCAAATCATAACTATTATTTTGTAGCGACTATTTGTTGACGGGATAAGGGTGTAACAAACTGATCTGGCTCCTTACCAAAAGTCTGCAAAGCAATCTTTTGCTCTTTAAATAGGTGTGCAATTATAGCTTGGGGATAGGATACCACTGATTTCCATGGGGAGGCCTGAGAATGGAGCCAAAGAATAGGACTCTCTTGCCAAAAAACTCCTGTAGGAGAATGAGCAGAACAAAACACTAATAATTTTAAAGGCTGGGCATAATCTATATAATCCAAATTTGCTCCTTCTAAGGCCTTTCCATCAAATGGATGCACTTCCCTCCTCAAGTATTGAGACTCGAGGGGAGTTGGGATCTGTGTCACCTTGTAATATATTAAAGAGAAAGCCTTTTTGAACAGTCTAACTACACTTATGAAGGATGATAAACTCTAGGACATGCTAAATGTGAATCAAGGGAAGCCCATAAATCTGTGATTCCAAAGGCTTGGGTCTCAATGCAGCTGTAATTACTAATTAATTCACTCAATGTCTAGATGAAACAGAGCAGAGATGGATCAAAAGCTTCACTACTCCAGGTCACACAATGCTCACAGCTGGTTAAAAGAATTAGCGTGGAATCAACTACATGCACCAAACCCTGGGGAGACAGTCTCAGGTCTTTAGTCTCTTCCACAGGCATTGCTAGTTGAAGTCCAAAACCCAGGGAATACCGGAACTTAGAGAAAAGAGGTTTCCACTGTCATTTTAAAATAAGCATTTAAGATAAAAGCTGAAAGTTTGCACGAACAGAAAAAAATAGGATTAGATAATGCTAAAACAAATGCTAATAATTTAGTGTAATGTACAAAAATTACCACTTTTACTTGAGTATGCCTTAAGAAAAAAGTACAAATTGTATTTACATAATTATACACTTTGTCTTTGACTTCTTTTTCTTCTTTTTACCATCTTTGCTCATCTTTTCTTTATGATTTTGAATTTCTTCAACTGATGTATAGAAGGCATCATCAACACCCAGATTATATTACAATGCATTTTTTAATATTCACATGGCCAGGTGTCTTTCCTTCTTTGCTGATTTTTTTCAATCTGTACTGTCGGATCTCTCTCACCAATGTATAAAAAGCATCCTCCACTCTCTGTCTTTTTTTTGCTGAGTTTTCAATAAATGGAATCCCATAACTGCCTGCTAAGTCCTGAGCCTGTTTTGTGTCTACTGTTCTAGAAGGCAAATCACATTTATTCCCTACTAGGACCATAGGCACATCTTCAGAGTCTTTTACTCTTTTAATTTGTTCTCTATAATGGTGAATATCTTCAAATGATTTAGTATTATTTATGGCAAATACACAAAGAAAGCCCCCCCAGTCCTCATGTACTGGTCCCTCATTGCACTGTACTCCTCTTGACCTGCTGTGTCGAGAATGTCCAAGTGACAGGTTTCTTTATCAATTACTACTTGTTTCCTGTAGGAGTCCTCTATTGTAGGATCATATTCATCCACAAAGAGATTCTGAATTAGCTGTATCGTCAAGGCAGTCTTGCCTACACCATCAGCTCCAACTACCACAAGTTTATGTTCACTCATTTTCAGCAGGCCTCTGCCCATGGCATGCCACACCTCAGGTCCCTTGCTGGCTCTCTCCAGGTACGAAATGGCTCGGGAGCCGGACTCTGGGCAAGCCGCCGCCTTCCTTCTCCCCCTCCACTGTATTGGAACTTGCCCTGTAGACCAGGCTGGCCTCGAACTCAGAGCTATCCCCCTGTCTCTGCCTCCTGAGTGCTGGGGTTAAATGTGTTCACCACCACAGCCCCACCCCTTTCTTCTTTTTTCAAATTACAAAATTTGACAGATGTGGCTTTCTGCCTGCATGTATGTTTTTGACCAAGCTCTTGCCTGGTACCCACAGAGTCCAAAAGACTAGTTTAGATTGACTAGGACTGGAATTACAGCCAATTGTGAGCTGCCTGTCCCTTGCCTTCTGTCTTGCCTTCCTCTCTGCCTTCTCCCCTTGTCTCTCTCAAAGGTGGGCAAGGCCATACCCCTGCACCCAGCAAAGGAATTTGGCATGTAAGCCCAGACCTGGTGAACTAACCAAAAGGCATGGGACAAACTCACCTTGGCTATCCCTTCCTCTAGGTTGGGCATTTGACAGCTGGGCTCAGATGCATGCAGATGGATTGCCCGTGTGCTCCAACTCAACTCTTGCCTCTGAAAACTGGACATGAGCTTCAACGACTTGGGAGACAGAGGACTGTGGCTGCTGGGGGAAGGTCTGAGGCAACCGGCCTGCAAACTCCAGAAGCTGTGGTGAGTGTTTTGCTTAGGAGGAGGGCGACAGGAGTAGCTTGGGGATGCTAATGGAGTCATGCACCACTACACACTGGATGCTTAAGTAGAAATTTTAAGGCCAGCCTCAGCTTTATAGCTACTATCAGGCCAGTGTGGGATATGGGAGATGCTACTTCAAAAGACAGAACTGAATACAATGATGGCTATTTTCATTCTAAAAGCAGGAAAAACATAAATATAACTGAGCCAGGGAGTGATGGCTGGAGCCTTTAATCCCAGCACTCGAGAGGCAGAGGCAGCAGGATCTCTGTGAGTTCCATGCCAGCCTGGTCTACACAGCAAGCTTCAGGACAGGCACCAAAAGTTACAAAGGGAAACCCAGTCTCAAAAACAAAAAAAAGAAAATGTGGTATCTCAAGTTCCTGCTCCTGCCACCATGCTAAACACTTGCTGCCATAACTCCACATATAAGTGGAGATAAGAAAAGAATCTCCCATCCTTCAAAAAGCAACCATCCATTAGACACACACACACACACACACACACACACACACACACACACACACACACGTGACAAACCTTGAAGGTGTTTAGAAACTGCTTGGGGAATAAGCATTTATTAATTTGGGCATTTCCTTTTCATCTATGAGTATGTGCATCTGGGCTTGCAGTGTGCACAGAGGCCAGAAGATGGCATCAGATGCCCGGCAGTATCCAGGTACAGGATGTTGTGAACCAACTAAACCAAACTAGTCTCCTCGAGAAGAGCAGTCTTAACCACTGAGCCATCTCTCCAGCTCTTGCTCTTGGGATATTAGGTTTCTGTTATCTGTTACTATACAGGCTGTCCTCTCAGACTCACCCTGCTTCACAACAGTGCTGCTCAGTTTAACTTTACTTCCTGTTCTTTTGTTTTTTTTTCCTCGAGGAAGTGTTTCTCTGTGGCTTTTGAGGCTGTCCTCGGACTAGCTCTTGGAGACCAGGCTGGTCTCCAACTCACAGCGATCTTCCTGCCTCTGCCTCCTGAGTGCTGGGATTAAAAAGTTGTGGGCCACCATTGCTTGGAGTTTCCTTTATTTTTATAAATATTTATTTATTATGTACACAGTATTCTGCCTGCATGTATGACTGCACACCAGAAGAGGGCACCAAATCTTTTTATAGATGGTTGTGAGGCACTCTGTGGTGGTTGGGAATTGAACTCAGGACCTCTGGAAGAGCAGCTAGTGCTCCAAACTCTGAGCCCTCTCTTGTTCTTTAAAATGAAACCAGTCTCAGCTGGCATCTGGGAGTTCTGAGTCTGTTATTTACCCACTGGACATGCCTTCCACACCATGCTATCTGCCTCTGAAAATGAGAATACAACTAGGAGTTTCCTGTGGTTTTTATTTATTAATATCTAAAGACACTCAAGATTGGTGCCCAGAGTATTTGGGAACAAGTTTGATCCCAGCACATGGAAGGAAGACGCAGGTAGATCTCTAAAAACTCCATGCCAGCCAAGGCTGTTGCCAACACCACCCAGCCCAAGTCAACTACTCTTAGCCTATCCTGAACAGCCAAGGCACACACCACCCTTCTTGCCATTGTTTCCTTTAAAAACCGGTCACAACTGAGGTATGCATTTGTATCAGTGAGTCAGCTCCTTGGTGGTCTCTTTTTGAGATCTCATGAACATGGAATAACAATTACATGCCAGCCAAGGGAGCAGAGAGAGACCCTGTCTCCAACAAGCAAACTGAACATTGGGAGTAAGGAGGCTGGAGAGGTAGCTCTGTGGTTAGGGCACTTGTTGCTCTGGCAGAGGTCCCAGTTACCAGATCCCTCTCTTTGGCTCACAACCTGTTCTAGGGGATCCAATTCCAGTTCCAGGAGATTGAATCACCCCTGGTGACCTCCATTGACACTGCAATATGAGGTTCAGACATGCATGTGTGCAAAATATTCATCCTAAAACAAAACTAACGGGCTGGCGAGCTGGTGTAGCAGGTTAAAGCATCTACTGCCAAGCTTGATGACAGGCTTCACCATCAGGACACCCGTGGGTTGAAAGGAAAACATCTACTGGTTGATCTTGGGTCTCCAAAGCACACCATGGTGAACAGTATTAAGAGCAAAAGCACAAACAAAACCCCTAGCTGGATCCCAGCTCCACAGGAGGCTCAAGTAAGAGAATTCCAGGTTCAAGGCCAACCTGGGAATGTTAGATTAAGGCCCTACCTGAAAATGTGAGATAGGAGGATGGTTTGGCAGTAGAGTGTCTGCTTTCCTAGCATCCCCAAAGCTGTTAAGTTCCAACACTGCAAATCACTGTTTAAGTTTTTGCATTTACCTTTTTTCTGAATTGAACAGTTTTCATATTCAGTCCATGTTAGGCTTCAGTGGGATACAGCCAAATTGCCAGGTTCATACCTGAGGGGGTATAGATTGAGAAATGGCAGGTAAAGACACTTAAGAAAAAGATACACAGGATAGAGTCGAGGTGGCAATCCAGTGCTTGAATACTGGACTCCCCAGGTTTATTCTTCAACATTCTCAAGTACCCCCACCAGAAGAGGAACATGGCAAAAGACTTCTTTATCATGTATAAGGAACAAACACACTTTCTACCTTAATCCACCAAACATTTGATAACCACTACTGAACCTCAACTTCTTATGGGACATGAGGTTCAAGAGTAACCACACCTCAGACCAAGTCTGTAGTTATTTAGGTAAAGCCATTCAAGACTAAGATCAAACATTCTATAGTAGCCATGCCTTAGACCTTATGACTTTGACCTTGGAAGACTAAGGACAGTTTTGAACTCTCTGAACTTGAGTCAAGGTGAAGCAGAGCCATCTCTGGGCTCTCACAGACAGTATTTCTACAAGTCTGAGGCCACCTTGAGATAACTGCTCTCCTGGTACCAAACATGGCCAAAAAGCCTTTCTCCTTGGTTATCTCCATTGCCTTTGCCCTAGAGATTTGTATTATTGTGGTTAGAGTGATGGCTCAGTAGTTAAGAACACTGGCAGCAGACTGGGCATTGGTGGTGCAACCCTGTAATCCCAGCACTTGGGAGGCAGAGGCAGACAGATCTCTGGGAGTTCAAAGCATGCCTGGTCTACAGATTGAGACCCAGGACAGCCAAGGTTACACAGACAAACCCTGTTGGAAAAAATCCAACCAAACAAACAACAGAAATGTTAACGGTTAATTATATGTGTATGTTTGTATGTATGCATGCATGCATGCATGTATGTATATATGCATGTATGTACGTATGTTTTTATGTATGTGTCCACATTCATTCAGCTGTTATTGCCCAGAAGAGGAGAGCAGATCCCTTGGAGCTGGAGTTAAAAATGGTTGTATATGGAACTGAACTCTGGCCCTGTGCAAGAGCAGGAAGCACTCCATACAGAACTAATGAAAACAATATTTGAAAAACAGGCTATGGGGCTGGAGAGATGACGCAGAGGTTAAGAGCACTGACTGCTCTTCCAGGGGTCCTGAGTTCAATTCCCAGCAACCACATGGTGGCTCACAACCATTGACAATTCAATCTGGTGCCCTCTTCTGGCAAGTAGGCAAAACACTGTATAAGTAATAAATAAATCTTGAAAAAAAAAGAAAGCAAGCAAGAAAGAAAGGAAAACAGGCTAAAAGGCAGGGTACTATGATGTTGTCTTTGTATGCACCATAGTGATAGTCCCATGTTTGTCCACAGGCTGTTTGGAATGGACCTGAACAAAATGATCCACAGGAGGCTGGCAGCACTTTGACTCACAAAAACTTAATTGGATATTGGGTGCTGAACAGGGCTGTGGCATTAGAATGGAGGCCAGCAGGACTTTTATTCCCTCAGATTGCTGTGATCCAGCACTTGAGAGACATTACTTTGTGTGTGACTTTTGCTTTTCTCTGTGTAACAATCAAGGCTGCCCTGGAACTAAGCAAAAATCTCAATACTGGACATTTCAGTCAGTCACTGTAACAAGACTCCCACCTACTGGCCAAAGTGTGAAACTGCAGATTAAAATAAGGGCAGAGGACACATATTTGGAGGAGTTGGGTGTATTATGTTAGAGACAAGTTGTTTCTGTAGGCATGGCTGTCCTCCACCTCTTAGATCTGCTTGCCTCTGCTTCTCTAGACCCGCAAATATTTGCACAGTTTCCAGAGGCAATTCAAGCAGTAACCAAGAATCCTTGCAGACATATGAAGGGGGGGCAATATTTCCCTGCCCAGCCAATCCCTTAGAAATTTGTCTGTTTATCTGGGAGTTGGTGGCACATGCCTTTAATCCCAGCACTCGGGAGGCAGATGCAGACAGATCACTGTGAGTGAGAGACCAACCTGATCTACAAGAGCTAGTTCCAGGACAGCCTCCAAAGACACAGAGAAACCCTGTCTGAAAAAACCAAAAAAAAAGAAAAAAGAAAAAAAAAGTTGTTTGTTTTCCTACTTCACAATTCAGCATTGTAATCACACTGGGAAACTATACACTAGAACAAACAGAAGCACAAAATATACTAAGTGGGCTGGGGCTGTAAACCAAGGTTCCAGAGGCAGTATACCTAGAACGATGCAGGACTGTTTGTATCTGCTATCCACACAGATGAGGCCTCAACACATGGAGAGGGCAGGACATGTGGACAATCTGTATGACTGGCTGCCTGGATAGCATGCATGAAACCAAGGACTCTACTCTGTCCTAAGGAGCCATACATAATGCATGCCGATGGGCTGAACAAATGTTTACATCAGCTGTGCATGATGGCTTGTGCCTTTATGAACCAAAGGCAGGTCATTCAAGAGCAGGCAGAGCTACAGGGAGGCCCAGGAAAATTAAGTAATTGGCAAAGTGTGACAACTTGAGAGAAACTGGGTTTGAACTCCAGGACCTACAGGAATATATACATATATATTCGTGCAAGCTCCAGGCAATTGTATGCTCACTAATGGTAAAGGGCAGAAACATGTTAAGGAGCCTGCCACCAAGCATGAAGACCAGACATACATCACAGAAACCAACACGGTTGCAGTGACCTGAAACAAGGGAGTAAGCACAGGCCCAATGGTGAGCATGCAAAATGTAAAATGTGCCCAGTATTGTGGCTATTACATTAACACCCAAGAGGCAGTCAGGACAACCTGGACAATTTACTAGGATTCTAACACCTTCCTCCCCACAAAAACAAAAACAACAACAACAACAATAAAACACTTGGAAATGGCATATGCCCTAATCCTAGAAGCAAGATCTGTGCTTCTGGTAGGCAGGAATTCCAGCATAGACAGCCTATCTCAAAAAGGGCCTCATAGGGTGCTCAATGGTGGTTTGAGCCTTTAATCCCAGCACTTGTGTGGTGGAAGCTGGTGGATCTAACTCCAAGTTAGAGAAAACCTGTCTTGAAAAAACAAAACAAATAACAAAAACACACTGAGGTGTTTTGGTCGCACTGAGCTTGTTCAAACACCATGTCAAAGTTGTTTTTCAAATGTAGCTCAGGATGTTTCTGAGTTTCTGTTAGGGCCTTGGTTCATTTCCCTCTGCCTTTAATCACAGCATTCAGGAGGAAGAGGCAGACAGATCTCTGTGAATTTGAGTCCAGCTTTGTTCAGTAGAGCTAGTTCCAAGACAGCCTCAAAAGCCAAGGGGAAGCCCTGTGTTGAACCGCCCCCCACCCCCCAAAAAAACCTCTGAGACATGTGCCCTAAACTGGAGTTCTTACAAGGTGAACCTTGAACCTAATGAAACCGTCTCAAAAGCTCCCCAGAGAAAAATCCGTTTTCAAAATGTAACCATTGTAGCTTAGGTCTCACCACTACCCGGCTCTGTTTTAGGTCCAAGAAACATACATGAACAGTGTTCCCATCACACTTAACTTACCCAGCGTTTTTAGCGGAGTACAGCACTCCAAAGCCTGAGCTCAGGGCCTGTGCACAAGAGTTTCCAATGGCCTCAACTGGGAGGCTTGTCCCACGCAGCTAGACACAAAGTGGAAGCACTTTCCAGTTCTGCCTCAGAGAGGACAACCACTTTGATGACCACTATGTGGGTTGTTCCCTCGAGCCTGGGGGCTCCTGAACCACCCAAGTCCTCTCCAATACTGCTTCAGCTCCTGGATACTGTGCAAGCGATGTCCTGAGTCCTTTCTTTCCACTCAACATTCTCCCCTCCATGCCCATAGTCCCAGCTCCCAGGACACCGCAGTTAAACCAGACACACACTACCAAAGGGCCCATTATAGCTCAAGTCCAAAGAGTGCCCCACACTATTCGAAATCTAGATGAGTCACTAGAAATGAGGAAACCGCACTTTTGTGAACCGGTGATGCTCAAAACCTGGTGGCACTTTATTCCAGAACAAAAAGTGCCACCGTAGTTTGAGTACCACAGGCTCACATGGTCCAGTGAGATGCACAAGACGGAAAAAGAATTACCCTCCAGTAGTTTGAGTACCACAGGCTGACATAGTCCAGAGAGACACACAAGCTGGAAAAAAAAATTTACCCGCCTGAAAACTGAAAACATTGCAACAGTTCAATCCAATGCACCAAAAACATAAATAATATGTAAATTAAGTTCCAAAGCAAGCTAGTCAGTGCTGGCTCAAGCCCATGATCCTAGTTAGGCAGGCAGTCGTGTGCATTCGAGGCCGGCATTGTCTACAGAGCACGTTCAGGACATGCTCCAAACTACACAGACTATGAAAAGTTCTGTAAGTAGGCCCTTTGTGGTTTTGAGGAAGGCAGAAGTGTGTTACTTAGCCTGTCCCAGGTCGTAAGCTGGCTAAATTAAACCTATCTCATACAACATCCATATGAAGCCTATACCTGCCTCTCAAAGCTAAGGTCCTCGGTTTCAAATCTCAGAACAGACAAAAAAAACTTACCTTTCTGACAGAGAGAAAGCCGAACTCGAAAGGTGGAGCAGAATATCCTGACAAGCACCAACAAAATCCCAAAGAAGTCCCTGGGAGAGGGAGAGGCTCTAGTATTTACATAGTCTGAGGGCTCATTGGCCCCCTGGAGGGGAGGCTCTGGAATCCCTCTCCCCAACTTGGGCCATCCTTACCCAATCCACCCTCTGTCCTGGGTTCTGATGCCCCCTGGGGCTGAATGACCTTCAGCATCCATGCCCTGCTCCCCCATCATCCCGCGTCTGCCCCTCACCCCAGAGGAGGAAGTGGATTTGTTTGTATGGGTCGGGTGTTTCCATTTTTGTAGCAATTATTGAGGCTGAGACTGGCTCCAGATTCATAATTAAAAATATTAATGAAAGGAGCAAAGAAAGTATCCTCTGCCTGGGAGGCTCAGTGTTTTGTTTTGTTTTCTTATTTTCTGACTGAGTTGCAGTCCTTTCTCTGCCTCCTTTGTCTTTCTTCCTCTTGTGTGTACGGGTAGACCTTATTTGCCAAATTGCACTGTGGGTCAAACAATAACTAACTGAGTTGGTTTTCTCTACCTTTACATGGTTTTATGGATTGAAATCAGGTTTCCAGCATACAGGGCTAAAGCTACTGAGCCTTGTTGCACAATTAGGTTTTAGGGTTTCTTCGGACAAAGTCTCAGTTACTCCAAGCTGGCCCTAAACTCACTAAATTGCCAAGGTTGTCCTTGAATTCTTTAATTTCTCTTGCCATCTCCCAAGGGCTGGAATAATGGGCACATAAGACCATTTCCAGTTCAGTCTTAAATTCCAGGCATATTTCTATGTATTTTTGATGTATTTTTATTGAAGAAGTAAACCTTCTCAGCAAGTAGCTAGATCTTCCATTTGGAGAAGCAGATAAAGATAGGGATTTGGCCCATGTAGTAGGAACACCTTTACTCCCAGCCCTTGGAAGGCAGAGGCAGGTAGATGTTTTGAGGTTGGGGTCAGGAGTACACAGAGAGCCCCTATCTCCATAAAAATATTAACAGGGTTATATGTTTTAGAGTCTAGAATACTGGAGTTCTTTTTTATATTTTTCCTCCCTTTATTTATTTGGAGACTGGGTCTTTCTAAGCTAGGCTAGCTTTGGATTCTCTATGTAGCAGAGGATAACCCTGACTCCTTCTCCTGTCAATCCTTCCCAGTCTGGCCTTGGCCACTATGCCTTGTCTATTCTATGGTGAATCCATCCAAGCAAAGCATCCCAACAATTTAGCTTCAACCTCAGAATTTAGTTTCTTTTGATTCAGTGTGTGTGTGTGTGTGTGTGTGTGTGTGTGTGTGTGTGTGTAAGAGAAAGAGAATCCTGCTAGCCCTGGCGAGCCTGGGACTCACTATGTAGACAAGGCTGGTCTCTGCCTTAAGAATAAAGACTTGACCCAACACTCTATTCTGCAGTGAGCTTTTAAAATTACATTTCTGAGTGTGGTGGTGCACAACTTTAATCCAAGCATTCTGGAGCTAGAAGCAGCACACATCAGGATATCCGGGCTCCTTGGTCTGCATAGCTGGTTCCCAGAAAACTACAGTTCTTACACAGGAAAACCCTTTATGGAAAAAAAACACATAATCAGAGACAGAATAGACTCCTCCATTACCCCAAAAGCAACTTCCCCACATATGCAAACATGTAATGAACTTTGAGTGTGTTTAGAGACTTTTAGAAAAGATGGCAATCATTATTTTGTGTATCTATAAGGATCAGAATGCAGGCATGGCTTGATTTGGGAATTTTCTTTTCTTCTTTGTGTATGTGTATTTGGGAGTGGGGGTGTCCACAGAGGACAGAAGATGACATCAGATGACCGGGACCATCACTTACAGGATGTTGTGAACTACTAACTGGGTGCTGGAAACCAAACATGGCTCCCTGAGAAGAGCAGATTTAACCACTGAGCCATCTCTCCAGCTCCTGCTTTGGGGATCTGGGTTTCTGGGATCTCTTACTATTCTGTCTCCCCAATCAGGCTCACCCTGCTTAGAGGCAGAATCCCTGCAGTGCTACTTTGTCCTTGTCTACATCCCCCACCCCATCTCCTGAGACAGGGTTTCTGTGTGTAGCCCTGGCTATCTGGAACTCACTCTGTAGCCCAGGCTGACTTTGAACACATAAATCAGCCTCCCTATTCAGTGATTACAGATGTGAGTCACCATGTCTACTGTTCAAACCCAAGCCTTACCAAACTGCAGGAATTGGACTCACTTTTTAGAGATGTGTCCTCTGGAGACAGAGAAGCCCTGAGGGCAAGATCCTCCCTAACTCTACTCTTCCAGAACAGATGTGTTTCCAGACTAAAACTGAGGAGCAAATTAACCACAGAAGGAAATTGTCGATCATTGTCCTCAAACCAGGAAGGGCATTCAGTCTATAATAAATTACATTATTGGCCAGGTGTTGGTTGTGCAAGCCTCTTGGGAGGCAGAAGCAGGTGGTTCTCTGTGAGTTCAAGGCCAGCATATTCTACAGAGCGAGTTCCAGGACAGGCTCCCAGACCATAGGGAAACCTGTCTCAAAAAATGTACACACACACACACACACACACACACACACACACACACACACACCAAAAAAAACTTACATTATTACAACTTGTATTGATTTTTGCTCCCAAGTTCTACCCCCCACCCCAAATGGTTACTTTTCTGTGTAGCCCTGACTGCCTTGGTACTCAGCTATGTAGTCTAGGGGAGCCTTGAACTCAAGAGAACAAGTTTCTCTGGCCACCAAGTGAAGCTTATTAGGGTTAAGTGAGTGAACATGACAGGGACACTATTTGCTGAGGGCTACACCACTCACTAAGGAAGGTTCCAGCAAACAATGAATGTGCTCATGACACTTTCCTTTAAACACCTGTAAAATCCTCACCTCAACTCCCTGAAAAGACCACCTCCCCCACCTCAGCTTGTCCCCTGCAGGCTAGAAAGCTGTGGCTTCATAGAAAAAGCAGGTGAGGACCTTTCTTCCTTCCTGAGAACCAACCAGAACCTGACTGAGCTTTATGTGACCAACAAGGCTCTGGGTGACACAGGTGTCAGGATACTGTGCAGGAGGCTGAGACATCCAGGCTGCAAACTTTGAGTCCTGTGGTGAGAGATGGACCTCTGATTTCTTGGGGGGAGAATAGGGAATTCAGGAATGCTGGCCTCAGATTTGGGGGTAGGAATTCTAAATGATTGAGATGCATTAAAGACTGGATAAATGATGCTGGAGAGAAAGATCAACAGTTAAAAGCACTTGGTGATCTTACAGGGGACCTGTGTTCAGTTCCCAGCACCCCTGTCAGGTGGCCACATTCACCTGTAATTCTAGCTCCTGGGGATGCAACTCCCTTTACTAGTATTCACAGTCATGTCCCCACTGCACCCCCACAGGTACATGCACATATGAAAATAATAAAATTTTAATAAACTAGCTGGAATTGGAGTCCCATGCCTTTAATCCCAGTACATGGGAGGCAGAGGCCAGAGTATCTCTCTTAGTTTGAGGCCAGCATGGACTACAGAGTAAACGTCAGGATTGGCTCTAAAGCAATACAGAGAAACCCTCTCTCAAAAAAACAAAATAAATTAAATAACTGAATAAATAAAAGGTACAAGTATTATACTGTCTTGAAACACCAAATAAATAGATAGATAGATAGATAGATAGATAGATAGATAGATAGATAGATCATAAGATTGGGAGGGAGGAGCCCAGAGAGTTTGGGAACATGTTTGACCCCAGCACATGGAAGGCAGATGCAGGTAGATCTCTAAGAATTCTGTAAGATCAAGATAAACTAGAGAGGGTGGAGTTAACTCCAACCTCAGAAAAAGCCTGAGAAATTCCCTGTGTAGCACAAGGCTGATTCAGCTGCAGGGTTTCTCTGTGGCTTTGGAGTCTGTCCTGGAAGTAGCTCTTGAAGACCAGGTGGGTCTCAAACTCACAGCGATCCACCTTCCTTTGCCTCCCGAGCACTGGGATTAAAGGTGTGCACCACCACCACCAAGATCAGGTCACCCACTCTTACCCAATCCTGAACAGCCAAGGCACATATCACCCTGTTTGGAGTTTTTTCCTTTAAAAACCCTTCACACAGCTTGAGAGATGGCTCAGAGGTTAAGAGCATTGGCTGCTCTTCCAGAAATCCTGAGTTCAATTCCCAGCAACCACATGGTGGCTCACAACCATCTGTAATGGGATCTGGTGCCCTCTTCTGACCTACAGGGATACATGCAGACAGAACACTGTATACACAATAAATCAACAAATCTTTAAAATAAAATCTTCACAATTGAGGCCAGGCAATCTTTTGCTGCAGCTGATGTGCCGGTTTGAAGGACAGGATCCCTGCTGAGTATTGTAACTTAACATTAAACATTATGAGTCTGCATCATAATGAGTTGGTTCCTTGTTGGTCTCTTTTTGGAATATCAAGAACTTGACAGGGACAGAGTAGCACTGTGGGGATTCTGCCTTTAAGCAGGGTGAGCCTGAGTAGGGAGAAAGTATAGTAAGAGATCCCAGAAACCTAGATCCCCAAAGCAGGAGTTGGAGAGATGGCTCAGTGGTTAAGACTTCTCTTCTTTAGGAGCCAAGTTTGGTTTCAAGCACCAAGTGAGTAGTTCACAACATGCTGTAACTGATGGTCCCGGTCATCTGATGTCATCTTCTGTCCTCTGTGGACTCCCCCCAGTACCAAATACACATACACAAAAAGGAAAAGAAAATTTCCAAATCACGCCCTGCCTGCAGTCTGATCCTTGTAGATACACAAAATAATAAATATCTTTTTTCTAGAAGTCTCTAAACGCCCTCAAAGTTCATTACATGTTTATATATGTGGGGAGGTTGCTTTCGGGGTAATGGAGGAGTCTATTCTGTCTCTGATTATGTGATTTATTTGTTTGATTTTTTTTTGGTTTTCCATACAGGGTTTTTCAGTGTAAGACCTGTAGTTTTGCTGGAACCAGCTTTGTAGACCAGGTGGCCCAGATATCCAGATATGTGGCTGCTTCTAGCTCCAGAATGCTGGGATTAAAATTGTGCACCACCACACTCATAAATGTGATTTAAAAAAGCTCACTGCAGAATAGAGTGGTAGGACAAGACTATTCTTAAGGCAGAGACCAGACTTGTCTTCATTGTGAGTCCCAGGCTAGACAGGACTAGTAGGATTCTCTCTGTCTTACAAACACACACATACACACACACTCTCAGACTGAATCTTAGGTTTAAGCTAAGTTGATGGGATGCTTTGCTTGGTTAGATTCAGCATAGAATAGACAAGGCATAGTGGCAAAATCAGACTGGGAAAGCAGATACAGGAAAAGGATTCAAGGTTATCTTCAGCTACATAGAGAACCCAAAGCTAACCTAACCTAGAAAGACCCAATATCCTAATAAATAAAGGGAGAACAAAATATATAAAAAATCTAGTACTTTAGACTCTAAAACCTATATCCTTGTTGCTGTTTTTATTGAGATATGGGCCATCTGTGTAGTCCTGGCCCCAAACTCAAAACATCTACCTGCCTCTGCCTCTGCCTCTGCCTCTGCCTCCGCCTCCGCCTCCTGCCTCCTGCCTCCTGCCTCCTGCCTCCTGCCTCCTGCCTCCTGCCTGCCTCCTGCCTCCTGCCTCCTGCCTCCTGCCTCCTGCCTCCTGCCTCCTGCCTCCTGCCTCTGCCTCTCTGCCTCTGCCTCACAAGGGCTGGGAGTAAAGATCTTGCCACTACATGGGCCAAATTAATATCTTTATCTGCTTCTCCAAATGGAAGACCTAGCTACTTGCTGACAAGGTTTACTTCTTCAAAAAACAATACATCAAAAATTCATTAAAATGTCCCTGGAATTGATGACTACACTGGGCATGGTCTTATGTGCCCATTATTCCAGCCCTTGGGAGATGCGAAGAGGAAATAAGGAATCCAAGGACGTCCTTGGCAATTTAGTGAGTTTAGGGTCAACTTGAGTACCTGAGACTTCGTCCGAAGAAACCCTAGAGCCCAAGCATGTAAAGTGTCTCAGTAGCTTTGTCCCTGTATTCCTGGACACCTGATTTCAATTCATAAAACCATGTAAAGGTAGAGAAAGCCAACTCAGCTAGCTATTGTTTGACCCACAATCCAGTTTGGCAAAGCGGGTCTAACCATACACACATGAGGAAGAAAGACAAAGGAGGTGGAGCAAGGACTTCATCTCAGTCAAAACATGAGAAAACAAACCAAAACACTGACCCTCCCAGGTAGAGATTACTTCCTTTACTCCTTTCATTAATATTTTTAAGAATGAATCTGGAGCCGGGCAGTGGTGGCACATGCCTTTAATCCCAGCACTCGGGAGGCAGAGGCAGGTCGATCTCTGTGAGTTCGAGACCTTCATGGTCTACAAGAGCTTGTTCCAGGACAGCCTCCAAAGCCACAGAGTAACACTGTCATGAAAAAAAAAGAATGAATATGGAGCCAGGCAGTGGTGGCAAATTCCTTTTCATCCCAGCACCCAGGAGGCAGACAAGGACGGATCTCAGAAAGTTTCAGGCTAGGATAGGCTCCAATACTATCCAGAATCTCTAAAAGGACCCCAAAACAAAAACCAAATGCTGAATCTCACTATGTACCCTGGCCAGTCAGGAATTCATGATTGTGACCCCCGGGGATTGAACTAACAGTGATCCTTCCCACACCCCGAGACTCAGCCTCAATAATTGCTACAAAAAAGAAACCACCCTACCCAGACCCCAGCCATTTAAAAACATAGATACAAACAAACAAATCCACTTCCTCCTCTGGGGATGGGGGGCAGACACGGGATGGTCCGGGTGCAGGGCATGGATGCTGAAGGTCATTCAGCCCCAGGCGGCATCAGAACTGAGGACACAGAGCTGATTGGGTAAGGATGGTCCCGGGTGGGGAGAGGGAATCCAGAGCCTCCCCTCCAGGGGGCCAATGAGCCCTCAGACTATGTAAATACTAGAGCCTCTCCCCTTCCCAGAGACTTCTTTCAGGTCTTGTTGGTGCTTGTGAGGATATTCTGCTCCACCTTTCGAGTTCGGCTTTCTCTCTGTCAGAAAGGTATTTTTTTTTCTGTTCTGGGATTTGTAACCGAGGACCTTAGCTTTGAGAGGCAGGTGTAGGCTTGATATGGATGTTGGATGATATTGGTTTAATTTCTCCAGCTTACGACCTGGGTCAGGCTGAGTAACAAACATCTGTCTTCCTCAAGACCAACAAGGGCCTACTTTCAGAAATTTTGGTATTCTATGTAGTTTGGAGCATGTCCTGGAATGTGCTCTGTAGACTTGGCCGCCCTCGAATGAACAGGTCAGCCTGCCTAACTAGGATTATGGGCTTGAGCTAGCACTGACCAGCACTTGTAAAAACTAGAATTTTAAATGAACATAGCCAAGTATTTGGCCTCCTGGACCCGAGTCAGCTGAGTTTAGTCACACCTCACAGGAAGCAAGACCTGCAGGCAGATTGTATATAATTTTAGCAATGTAGGAATTTTATGAGTGTTTGTGGGGGTTATGAATGATGCTTCCAGGAGTTTCAGAGGGTTTCAGGCAATTGTATTGCATTTGTTGGAGAAGCCATATTATCAATGGTCTTGGATCAATTTTGGGACCGGATACTAACCACCCTGAATTTACTTATCATTTAGGTTCTTGGCACATTTTATTGTACTGTGTCAATGTTTTTGTTTGTTTGGTTTGGTTTGGTTTGGTTTTTGGTTTTTCGAGACAGGTTTTCTCTGTGTAGCTAAGGAGCCTATGCTGGCACTCACTCTGGAGACCAGACTGGCCTTGAACTCACAGAGATCTGCATGCCTCTGCCTCCCAAGTGCTGGGATTAAAGGCATGCGCCACCAATGCCCGGAATGTTCCAATGTTTTCAGTTTTCTGGCAGGCAAATATTTTTCCGGTTTGTGCATCTCTCTGGACCATGTCAGCCTGTGGTACTCAAACTATGGGGGCACTTTTTGTTCTGGACTAAAGTACCGCCAGGTTTTGAGTGCTGCCGGTTGACAAAAGGGTGGTTTCCTCAGTTCTTAGTGACTCCTCTAGCATTCGAATAGTGTGGGGCACTCTTGTGACTTGAGCTACAATGGGTCCCTTGGTAGCACGTTTCTGGGTTAACTGTGGTGTCCTGGGATCTTGGAATCCGGGGGCACGGACAGGAAAATGTTGAGTGGGAAGGAAGAACCCAGGACATCGCTTGCACGGTAGCCGGGAACTGAAGTGGTATTGGAGAGGTCTTGGGGGGTCGAGGCGCCTCCAGACTCGAGGGGACAACCCACATTGTGGTCATCAAAGTGGTTGCCCTCTCTGAGGCAGAACTGGAAAGTGCTTCCACTTTGGGCCTCGCTGTGTGGGACAAGCATCCCAGTTGAGCCCATTGGAAGCATTTGTGCACAGGCGCTGAGCTCAGGCTTGGGAGTGTGAGGAATGCTGCACTCTGCTAAAAATGCTGGGTAAATTAGGTGTGATGGCAACACTGTTCATGTATGTTCCTTGGACCTAAAACAGAGCCCGGTGGTGGTGAGACCTAAGCTACAACGGTTACATTTTGAAAGCAGATTTTTCTCTGGGAGCTTTTGAGACGGTTTCAGTAGGTTCCAGGTTTGCCCTGGTTGTAAGAACCCCAGTTTAGGGAACATGTCACAGGGGTTTTTTGTTGGGGGGTTCGATTGAGGGCTTTTCTCTGTATTTTGAGACTGTCTTTGAACTAGCTCTCCTGAACCAAGCTGGTCTCGAACTCACCTCTGTCACCTTAGTGCTGGGATTAAAGGCAGAGGGAAAGGAATCAAGGCATTAACAGAAACTCAGAAACTCCTTGAGCTAAGTTGCAAACAACCTTTGACATGCTGTTTGAACAGGCTCAGTGTGATCAAAACATCTCAGTGTTTATTTTGTTTTTTGTTTTGTTGTTTCAAGACAGGGTTTCTCTAAATTTGGAGTCAGGCTTCTGCTCACAAGTTCAGGGATTAAAGGCTTGCACCTCCACTGAACACGCTATGAGGCACTTTTTAAAATAGGCTGTTTATGCTGGAATTCCTGCCTGCCAGAATGACAGATCTTGCTTCTTCTAGGAATAGGGCATATGCTACTTCCCAGTGGTTTTGTGGGGTTTTTTGTTTAGTTTTTTTGGTTTTTTTTTTTGAGGGGAATGAAGGTGGTAAAATCCTAGTAAATTGTCCAGGCTGTCCTGACTGCCTCTTGGGTGCTAACTGTAACAGTCACAATACTGGGCACATTTTACTTTTGTGCATGCTCACCATTGGGCCTGTGCTTACTCCCCTGTGTCAGGTCACTGCAACCATGTTGGTTCCTGTAATGTATGTCTGGTCTTCATGCTTGGTGGCAGGCTCCTTGACATGCCTGGAGATGTCATGGATGTGTGTGTGTGTGTGTGTGTGTGTGTGTGTGTGTGTGTGTGTGTGTGTGTGTCTGTGTGTCTGTGTGTGTGTTTGTCTATATGTGTGTGTTCCTGTAGGTCCTGGAGTTCAAACCAGCTTCTCTCAAGTTGTCACTCTTCTCCAATTGCTTCATTTTCCTGGGCCACACTGTAGCTCTGCCTGCTCTTGAATGACCTGTCTTTGGTTCATGAAGGCACAAGCCACCATGCACAGCTGATGTAAACATTTGTTCTGCTCAGATGTTAAACATGGTTGTGAAATCCACATAGCTCCTTTGGGCAGAATAGAGTCCTGGGTTTCATGCATGCTAGCTAGGCAGCCAGTCTTCCAGCTGGTCCACATGTCCTGCCCTCTCCATGTGTTGAGGTCTCGTCTGTGTGGATAGCAGATACAAACAGTCCTGGATCTTTCTAGGTATACTGCCTCTAGAACCTTGGTTTACAGCCCCTGCCCACTTGGGATCTTTTGTGCTTCTGTTTGTTCTAGTGTACAGTTTCCCAGTGTGATTACAATGTTGAGTTGTGAATTAGGGAAACAAACAACTTTTTCTTTCTTTTTTTTTTTGGTTTTTCCCAACATGGTTTCTCTGTGTCTTTGGAGTCTGTCCTGGAACTAGCTCTTGTAGACAAGGTTGGTCTCTATCTCACAGAGATCTGCCTGCCTCTGCCTCCTGTGTGCTAGTATTAAACACGTGTGCCACCAACCCTCAGGTAAACAGGCAAATTTCTAAGGAATTGACTGGGCAGAGAAATATTGGCACCCTTTCATATATCTGTAAGGATTCTAGGTTACTGCTTGAATTGCCTCTGGAAAATGTGCAAATATTTGTGAGTCATGTGAAACAGAGCAAGCAGAATTAAGAGGTAGAGGACAGCCTTGTCTAAAGAGCAAGTTGCAGGTCAGCCAAGGCTACAGGAACACCTTGTCTCTAATATAATATCCCCATCTCATCTAAGTAAGTGTCCTCTGCCCTTATTTTAATCTGTAGTTTCACACTTTGGCCAGTAGGTGGGAGTCTTTTCACAGTGACTGACTGAAATGTCCAGTATTCAGATTTTTGTGGGGTTCCAGGGAAGCCTTGACTGTTACACAGAGAAAAGCAAAAGTCACACACAAAGTAATGTCTCTCAATTGCTGGATCACAGCTGTCCCAGGGAATAAAAGTCCTGCTGGCCTCCATTCTGATGCCACAGCCCTGCTCAGCACCCATTATCCAAGTACGGTTTTGTGAGTCGAAGTGTTGCCAGCCTACTGTGGGTCATTATGTTGAGGTCCGTTTCAAACAGCTTTACAAACATGGCACTATCACTATGGTGACTTCAAAGACAGCATCATGGTACCCTGCCTTTTAGTCTGTTTTTCTTTCTTCCTCTCTCTCTCTCTCTCTCTCTCTCTCTCTCTCTCTCTCTCTCTCTGTCTCTCCTTTTTCAAGATTTATTTATTACTTACACTGCCAGAAGAGGGCGCCAGATTGAATTGTAGATGGCTGTGATCCACCATATAGTTGCTGGGAATTGAACTCAGGACTCCTTGAAGAGCTGTCATTGCTCTTAACCTCTGAACCATCTCTCCAGCCACATAGCCTGTTTTTCAAATATTGTTTTCATTAGTTCTGTATGCAGTGCTTCCTGCTCTTGCACAGGGCCAGAGTTCAGTTCCACATACAAACATTTTTAACTACAGCTCCAAGGGATCTGCTGTCTTTTTCTGGCCAATATCAGCTGAATGCATGTGGACACATACATACATACATACATACATACATACATACACACACACACACACACACACACACACACACAGACACAGACACACTTTTTTCAACACAGTTTGTCTCTGTAACGTAGGCTGACCTGGAACTCAATCTGTAGACCAGGCTTGCATTGAACTCCCAGAGATCTGTCTGCCTCTGCCTCCCAAGTGCTGGGATTACAGGGTTGCACTACCATGCCCAGTCTGTTCCAGTTTTCTTAACTACTGAGCCATCACTCTGGCCACAACAATACAAATCTCAAGGGCAAGGGCAATGGAGATAACCAAGGAGAAAGGCTTTTTCTGCCATGTTTGTTACCAGGAGAGCAGTGATTTCAAGGTGGCCTCACTTGTAGAAGTACTGTCTGTCAGATCCCAGAGATGGCTATGCTTCATCTTGATGCAAGGTTAGAGAGTTCAAAAGACTATCTTTAGTCTTTCAAGGTTAAAGTCATAAAGTATAAGGCATGGCTAATACAGGATGTTTTATCTTAGTCTTGAATGTCTTACCTAAATAACCACAGACTTTTTCTTAGGTGTGGTTACTCTTATCCCTCATGGCCCATGAGGAGAAGTAGATTCTCAAGTATCAAATATTTGGTGGATTAATGTAGTGTGTTTGTTCCTTATACATGATAAAGAAGTCTTTTGCCATGTTCCCCTTTTGGTTGGTGTACTTAAGAATGCTGAAGAATAAACTTGGGAAATCCAGTATTCGAGCACTGGATTGCCCTCTTGACTGTCCTGGGTCTCTTTTTGTTAAGTGTCTTTGCCTGCCATTTCTCAATCTATTCTCCCCCTCAGGTATGAACCTGGCAAGTTGGCTGGATCCCATTGAAGCCTAACATGGATTGATTGTCACAACTATGCAATCCAGAAACACAGGTAAATGCAAAAACTTAAACATTAATTTGCAATGTTGGTACTTATAGCTCTGGGGATGCTAGGAAAACAGACACTCTACTGCCAAACCATCCTCCTAGCTCACATTTTCAGGTAGGGCCTTGAACCTGGGATTCTCTTACTTAAGCCTTCTGTGAAGCTGGGATCCAGCTAGGGGTTTTGTTTGTGTGTGTGCTTTAGCTCTTAATACTGTTCACCATGGTGCGCTTTGGAGGCCAGAGATCAACCTGTAGATATTTTCCTTTCCACCCACGAGGGTCCCGATGGTGAAGCCTGTCATCAAGCTTGGCAACAGATGCTGTAACCTGCTAAGCCAGCTCTCCAGCCCGTAAGTTTTGTTTTAGGATGAGTATTTTGCACACATGCATGACTGAATCACCAGGGGTGATTCAATTTCCTGGAACTAGAGTTGGAGCCCCTAGAACAGGTTGTGAGCCAAAGAGAGGGATCTGGTAACGGGGACCTCTGCCAGAGCAACAAGAGCCCTAACCACAGAGCTAAGTCTCCAGCCTCCTTACTCCCAATGTTCAGTTTGCTTGTTGGAGACAGGGTCTGTCTCTGCTGCCTTGGCTGGCATGTAATTGTTATTCCATGTTCATGAGATCTCAAAAAGAGACCACCAAGGATCTAACTCACTGATACAATGCATGCCTCAGTTGTGACCAGTTTTTAAAGGAAACAATGGCAGGAAGGTTGGTGTGTGCCTTGGCTGTTAAGGATTGGTTAAGAGTGGGTGACTTAGGCCGGGTGGTGTTGGCAGCAGCCTTGGCTGGCGTGGAGTTTTTAGAGATCTACCTGCCTCTGCCTTCCATGTGCTGGGATCAAACATGTTCCCAACCACTCTGGGCACCAATCTTGAGTGTCTTTAGATATTAATAATTAAAAACCACAGGAAACTCCTAGTTGTATTCTCATTTACAGAGGCAGATAGCATGGTGTGGAAAGCATGTCCAGTGAGTAAATAACAGACTCAGAACTTCCAGATTCCAGCTGATACTGGTTTCATTTAAAAGAACAAGAGAGGGCTCGGGAGTTGGAACACTGGTTGCTCTTCCAGAGGTCCTGAGTTCAATTCCCAACCACCACAGTGTGCCTCACAACCATCTATAAAAAGATTTGGTGCCCTCTTCTGGTGTACAGTCATACATGCAGGCAGAATACTGTGTACATAATAAATAAATACTTATAAAAATAAAGCAAAATCCAAGCAATGGTGGCCCACACTTTTTAATCCCAGCACTCAGGAGGTAGAGACAGGAATATCACTGTGAGTTGAAGACCCCCCCTGGTCTACAAGAGCTAATTCCAGGACATCCTTCAAAGCCACAGAGAAACCCTATCTCGAGAAAAAAAACAGGAAGTAAAGTCAAACTGTCCATGCTTGCAATGCCAGAATTCAGGAAGCTGGGGCAGGAGTATGGAGAGTTAGAACAACCTGAGGAGTCTAATCCCCAGCTAGCATCCTGCAGAAGTACTGGTCTCAAATATTACAAGCAATTCTATAAGTGAAATAGTTCACCTTTTATTAACACACTTCATATTATTTTCATTATTTACATATGTACATGTCTAGCACTGTGAGTTGGAATCATGACCATAAAGGCCAGGAAAGGGAGTCGGATCCCTGGAAGCTAGAATTACAGGTGAATGTCACCACCTGACATTGGTGCTGGGAACTGAACTCAGGCCCTCTGTAAGATCACCAAGTGCTTTTAACTGTTGATCTGTCTCTGCAGCATCATTCATCCAATGATTAATGCATCTCAATCATTTAGAATTCCTACCCCCAAAATCTGAGGCCAGCATTCCTGAATCCACTATTCTCCCAAGATATTGGGGTCCATCTCTCACCAAAGGACTTGAAGTTTGCAGCATGGATGTCTCAGCCTCCTGCACAGTATCCAGACACTTGTGTCCCCCAGAGTGTTGTTGGTCACAAAAACCTCAGTCACTGTCTGGTTGGCTCCCAGGATTGAAGAAAGATCCTCACATGCTTTGGCTGTGAGGCCACAGCTGTCCAGCCTGCAGGGGACAAGGTGTGGTGGGTGAAGTGGTCTTTTCAGGGAGCTGAGGTGAGGATTCTACAGGTAACAAGGTTTAAAGGAAAGTGTCTTGAGCTCATCCAGTGGTTGCTGGAAACCTTCCTTAGTGAGTGGTATATCACTCAGCAAATATTGGGCCTGTCAATTTGACACAGGTAACCCTAATTAGCTTCACTTGGTGGCCAGAGACAGCTGAATCTCTGGGTTCAAGGCTACCCTATTCTACAATGCTGAGTTCTAAGACAGCCCAGGTTACACAGAATAAGTAAACATTTGGTGGGCGGGGACTTGGGGACAGAAAAATAATATAAGTTATAATAATGTGAGTTATTATACACTGGATCTCCTTTGTGGTTTGAAGGCAAGGATCAATGATTTCCTTCTGTGGTTAAATTGTTCCTCATTTTAGTCTGGAGCCACATTTGGTCTGGAAGAGTAGAGTTAGGGAGGTCCCTGACCTCTGGGCTTCTCTGTCCCCAGGGAACACATCTCTAAACAGTGAGTCCAGTGCCTGCAGCTTGATAAGGTTGTGGGTTTGGAAGGACAGACATGGTGACTCACACTGTAATCCCAACAGAGGAGGGCTGATTTCTGAGTTCTAGGATAGGTAGGGATACACACAGGAAACCCTGTCTGGGGATAAGCGGTGAGGGATATGTAGATAGAGACAGAGCAGCACTGTTGTGAAACAGGGTGAGTCTGAGTGTATAGCCAGTATAGTAACAGATAATAGAAACCTAATATTCCAATAGCAAGAGCTGGAGAGATGGTTCAGTGGTTAAGACTGCTCTTCTAGAGGAGCCAAGTTTGGTTCCTAAGTTTGGTTTAGTTGGTTCACAACATCCTGTAACTGATACTCCCAGGCATCTTCTGGCCTCTGTGCACACTGCAAGCCCAGATACACATATCCATAGATGAGAAGAAAATGCCCAAATTAATACATGCCTTATTCCCCAAGCAGATTCTAAACACCCACAAGGTTTTTCGCCTATGTATATGTGTGTGTATTTACATATGTGGATGTATGTCTAATGGGGGGCTGGTTTTTGGAGGATGGGGGAATCTTTTCTATCTCTACTTATGTTGGGAGTTAATGGCAGCATGGTGGCAGGAGCAGGAACCTGAGACACCACATTTCCTTTTTTTGAGATATGGTTTCTCTTTGTAACATTTGGTGCCTGTCCAAAAGCTTGATGGCATGGAACTCACAGAGATCCTCCTGCCTCTGCCTGTGCCTCTCGAGTGCTGGCATTAAAGGCTCCACCCATTACTCCCTGGCCCAGTTATGTTTATGTGTTTCCTGCTTTTAGTTCTCTGGGCCAGGTGTTGACTTGGAGCACATGGGCAATCCCTGCGCATGTGTCTGAGCCAAGCTGGCAAATGCCCAACCTAGAGGAAGAGAAGGTCAATGTGAGTTTGTCCCATGCCTTTTGGTTAGGTCCCCAGGGCTGGGCTTAAATGCCAAATTGGTATGCTGGGTGCAGGGGTGTGGCCTTGCCCACGTTTGAGAGAGACAAGGGGAGAAGGCAGAAAGGAAGACAGGACAGAAGGGAAGGGCCACACAGCTCACAATTGGCTGTAACTCCAGTCCTAGGCAATCTAAACTTATCTTCTTGAGTCTGTGAGTACCAGGCATGAGCTTGGTCAAAAGCACACATGCAGGCCGGACAATGGTGGTGCATGACTTTAATCCCAGCACTAGGGAGGCAAAGGCAGAAAGATCTCTGTGAGTTTGAGACAAACCAGGCCTACAAGAGCTCGTTCCAGGACAGCCTCCACAGCCACAGAGAAACCCTGTCTCAAAAAACAAACAAACAAAACCAAGCAAAAAAAGCATACATTCAGGCAGAAAGCCATATCTGTCCAATTTTGTAATTTAAAAAAGAAGAAAGGGTGGGGCTTTGGTGGTGCACACCTTTAACCCCAGTACTCAGGAGGCAGAGGCAGGGGGATAGCTCTAAGTTCAAGGCCAGCCTGCTCTACTGAGCAAGTTCCAGGACATCTAGGGCTGTTACACAGAGAAACCTTGATGGTAAATTGTTGCAGGAGCCCATTGTTGGTAGTATATCCCTGGGCCAGTAGGGCTGGGCTGTGTAAAAGCAGGTAGCAGAGCAAGCCACAGGGAACCAGCCAGTAAACAGCAAATTTCTGTGGTTTCTTTACTGTTTCAGGCTTGTGCCTTGGTTTCCCTCAGTGAAGAGCTATATAACCTGTAGGATAAAATAAACTCTTGCTTCCCGAAGTCGCCTTTGGTAATTCTGTTTATCACAGTAACAGAAAGCCAAGTAGAACAGATTGTACACTTTTTTCAGTTGTATTTCAGGTTCTTAGACCTGAAAGATTAACCAATTTCCCCCCGAAAAATAAATATATATACATATGTGTGTGTGTATGTATGTATGTATGTATGTATGTATGTATGTATGTATGTATATGTGTATGTATGTATGTATACTGTGTTCTGCTGGCATGTATGCCTGCAGGCCAGAAGAGGGCACAAGATCTCATTATAAATTGTTGTGAGCCATCATGTGATTGCTGGGAATTGAACTCAGGACCTCTGGAAAAGTGCTCTCAACCACTGAGCAATGTCTCCAGCACCTCCCCTGGAAACTAAATGTACAGCAGAAGAGAAGAGCCTTTTCAGTTGTGTTAGTGATGTGTGTGTATAAAAGCCCTGTGGCAGGAAAACTTAACAGCAAGATTCTGTAGCTAGAGCTGGTGAGGAAATTGGAGGTCCCACGGCCTCCATGGACAGAAAAGACAGGGCAAGCATGCTGAATCTGGAACTCCACTCACCGGAGGGTATGCAGTTTGTAGTCTGGGTACCTGAGGCCCTCACATAGGAGAAGTACCCCGGGATCACCAAGGTCATTCAGGCCCAGGTCCAGCTCAGTCAGGGTCTGGTTCAGCCTGAGGCTGGAGACCAGATCTTCACAGGTAGCCTGGCTGAGGTGGCAGATCTTCAGCCTGTGTAAAATCCAGCCAGTAAGCTTGATGGGGGAATTTCCTGGGGACATGGAATCTATCCTCTGCCCCTGTCTTCAGAGTTAAGTGTTCTCAGGAAGCTGTGTGGCACACTCATGTGACATGCACTAGCACATGGTAGACAGAGGCAGGAGGATGTTCCATTAGACTTGCCTGGGTGCATAGTGAGGCTCTGGCTCAAAAAGCCAGGGGATGTAGGTGTAGCTCAGTAGTAGGGCTCTTGCCTGGTGCATGCAAGGTCCTGGGTTTGATTCCCAGCACACACACACACCCAAAAGAAAGCAAGTAGATCACAAAAGCAGCAAACTGTTCGAGGCCTTGTTGATGGTGGTGCACACCTTTGATCCCAGAACTCAGGAGACAGAGAAAAGCAGATATATGTGTGTACAAGGCTGTCCTGTTATACAGAGTGAATTCCAGAATATCCAAGACTACACAGAGAAACACTAACTAAAAAATAAACAAATGAACAAAAAAAAAGACCTGTCCAAGGTGCCAATATGACATTACACGTATTCAATTACATAAGAATATACAGGATTTTAAATTGCATGTAAAAATTATTTTGTGGCCGGCGCTGGTGGCGCACACCTTTAATACCAGCACTTGGAAGGCAGAGGCAGACAGAGCTCTGTGAGTTCAACGCCAGCCTGGTCTCCAGAGCAAGTGCCAGGATAGGCTCCAAAGCAAGAAACCCTGTCTCGAAAAACCAAAAACAAAAAATTATTTTGTGTGAGGTAGGCATGCTAGCACTCGCCATTAATCCTGGCACTGAGAGGCAGAAGCAGGCGGATCTCTGTGAGTTGGAGGACAGCCTGGTCTACATATCAAATTCCAGGTTAGTTAGAGATATACAATGAGACCCTGTCTCAAAAATATTTTGTGGTCTATACCTGTGCACGTGCACAGCAGCAAGTGCTCCTCAGCACAGTGCCAACCCTCCAGCCCCTGTGGGTCTTTTCTAATTAATTCAGGAGCCCATTGTGGGCATTGTTCCAGGACAGCTTGCAAGAGTCTCTCCTTTCACAGTGTGGGCCCCAGGCACTAAACTCAGGTTGTCAGGTACCTTTACCTGAGGAACCATCTCAGGAGCCCCTACATGTACTTTCTAATAAGACTTTTAATTCTCTACAACAACAAGACTGGAATATATCTGAAACAATTAGTCCTAGCAATTGTGCTTATAATTGTGGAGATCATGTTCTTCCTATCTTAGTAATGAATGGCTGAACTTCCTCAGGGGGTAGCACTTTGTCACAAGCCTTGATAGCCAGTGCCTTTATCTGCTGTGCCGCCACCTTTTGGACCCCTACTATCAAATCTCTCTCTCCTCTCTCTCTCTCTCTCTCTCTCTCTCTCTCTCTCTCTCTCTCTCTCTCTGTGTGTGTGTGTGTGTGTGTGTGTGTGTGTGTGTAGACCAGGCTGGCCTTGAACTCACAGAAATCAGCCAGCCTCTGTCTCGCGAGTACTGGGACTAAAGGTTTGCACCACTAATGCCTGGCCTCTTTTATATAATTTTTAAAATTATTATTTTATTGGGTTGGAGAGATGGTTCAACTATTAAGAGCATGGGCACGTCTTGCAGAGTACCCAGGGTCAATTCCCAATACTCACATGGCAGCTCACAGCTGTTGTGGGATATTAGTTGAATATGTGTTACATTCTTTTATGTTGCATTTGTTTAACCCTGTGAAGCTGTGTTACTTTGCCTGCCCAACACACCTGACTGGTCTAATAAAGAGCTGAACTGTCAATATCTAGGCAGGAGAGAGGGATAGACAGGGCTGGTGGGCAGAGAGAATAAATAGAAGAAGAGAGAGAGGAAAAGGGAAGGAGGAGAAAAGGAGGAAAGAGAACACCAGGGGGCAGCCAAACAGTCGCCAACAGAGTAAGAAGGAAAGAAAGAGATAGAGAATAGAGAAAGGTAAAAGCCCAGAGGCACAAGGTAGATGGGATTTATTTTTAAAAAAAGATTTGTTTATTTATTCTGTGTATAGCATTCTTCCTGCATCTGTGCCTGCCCTGCCTACTAGGAGAGGGCACTGGAACACATTACAGATGGCTGTGAGCCACCATGTGGTTGCTGGGAATTGAACTCAGGAACCCTGAAGAACAGCCAGTGCTCTTAACCTCTGAGCCATTGCTCCAGTCCCTGTAGATGGAATAACTGTGCACAACCATCTGCAACTCCATTTCCAAGGGATCCATCACCCTCACACAGACATACATTCAGGCAAAACACCAATGCTCATGAAAAATAAATTACATAACATTTTAGATGGGCAGTGGTGGCACAGGTCTTTAAACCCAGCACTTGGGAGGCAGAGGCAGTTGGATGTCCTTGAGTTCGAGTCCAGCCTGGTTTAAGGAGGTAGATCCATGATAGCTAGGGCTACACAGAGAAATCCTGTTGGGGGCCTCTTTTGAAGTCTGCCGTTCTTCTGGTAAGTAAGGTGACCCACAGTGCTCTTAGGATCCACTGTCTGTCTCGTGATTAGGTGTTTACTTCCTAGTTCTCCCCTTCCACCTAGGCTTCTATGCAAGAATGCAAATTATCCACGCATTGAGCCGGGATTGGGGGCATGGAGATTGATCTAAGTAAATTTACACTGGGGCTGCTGTTGGTATATAAACCTACTCCCCTTTCAAATAAACGCCCTTCTCCTTGCAAGAGTGACCAGCTGTGCTGTCTTTATCTAATCCTCAGATTCCCTTGCCTGACCCATGAGAAGGTTGTAGCACTGGCTGTTAGGAGAATTGGAGATCCCACAAGTCCCACCCAGATTTGGGAAAGAAGGGTAGACACTGAAAGATCACCCAGGAAATCTTGCCAGCATTAAGGTAAGGAAGAGGTGTATTGAAGATGGGTGCAGCTAGTTCTTACTCTTTTATGGGGAACCAATTGGTCCAATTGTCACATAAGCAGGGCACCAGTATTAAGTACAAGACAGCAACAGATGTTTTAAAAACTGTACATGAGGTCAGGCCTTGGTTTTTAATCTTTGGTGACCTTAGTATTGTTGATAGGGAGCAGGTGAGGATAGACCTGTAAAGGGCATTACACAGAGATGGGCCGAACGCCATACCAACTGTTACTTTTTCTCTGTGCCCTCTTGTCAAAGAAGCACTTCTTAGTAATATTGTGGAAGTGAAAAAGCAGGTTTGAGGAAGCTAAGGCTCAGAACCAAGAGTCTGTTAGGTCACTTCAAGCTTCTAATGACACTTCCTTTGAGTACTCTCCCTCGTCTTCAGGGGATGAGACTAAGGAAAGTGAAGAACTTGAAAGGGATGTTAAATTAAAACATAAGCTAAAAAATGTTCTCTTGTACCTCGTCCTCCTGCTCGTAATTCTAGAGCTCTCCATTTTCCTTTGGCCTTTCCTGAAGAGCAGAGTGGCCCAGTGATGTTCCCAATCATAGAGACAGTTACTCCCCAAGGTCAGAATCAGAGAGAGCATTCCCTTCTTAATTTTAAGGATATTAAACAGCTGAAAGAGGCAGTTATGGCTTACGGGCCTCATGTCCCTTTTATTGCTCTGATCAGTTTTGAATTCTTTGAGGCCTTGAATTGCACTCCCTGTGATTGGCAACAATTAAGTCCAGCTGTGCTGTCCAGGGGAGATTATTTGATTTGGGGAAGGGAATTCCAAGAGCTATGTAACAAAATGGCACAGCACAACACGGCTGCCAGTTTCCCTGAAAGGATTTCAGAAATGCTTAGGCTTGTACAAGAGCCTATGCAGACCTAAGTCAGCCAATTCTTTACCATCTAGCTGTATGTGCACAGACCTCAGCAGCTGCTGGCCTGTTTGGAAAGCTTTACCTAACAAGGCCATAAGAGACCAACTTTCTAGGGTCCTTGAAGGATCATCTGAATGCTATTCTGACTTTGTGGACTGGCTCCTACAACATGCAGGCCATATATTTTGGAGATACTGATAATGCTATGTCTATAGTTAGACAACTAGCTTTAAAAATGCCAACAAGCATTGTAAAGAGACTTTACAACCTCACAAGACCAAAAGCATCAATGATTACATTCACATTTGTAGAGATATAAATGGACACCACATTATGGGACAAGGTATTGCTACTGCTATGCAGGGAAATAAGAAGGTCAGTGAGGGAGCCAGACCTAAGACATGCTTGGTTTTGGGCAAATGGGGTGTATGCTCAAAAGATTAGTCTTCAGCTGGACACCTTTCCAACTTTAAATGGTTTTCGGGGGTTTCTGGGTGATATTAATTGTATCAGACCTAATTTAAACATTACTACTGGGCAACTTAAGTCTCTCCTTAATATTTTACAAGGTGATTCAGATCCCAATTTTCCTCGAATAGTTACTACTCGAGGAGGGAAGTGCATCCATTTTATTGAAAAATGCCTTAGAAGAAGCTCATTTAGATTATGTAGATTATGCCCAGCCTTTAAAATTATTAGTGTTTTGTTCTACTCATTCTCCTGCAGGAGTTTTTTGGCAAGAGAGTCCTGTTCTTTGGGTTCATTCTCAGGCCTCACCATCTAAATCAGTGGTATCCTATCCCCAAGCTATAACTGCACTCCTATTTAAAGTGCAAAAGATTGCTTTGCAGACTTATGGTAAGAAGCCAGATCAGGTTGTTACACCTTTATCCTGTCAACAAATAGAGTGGCTACAAAATAATAGTAATAATTGGGCCATTTTTCTCTGTGCTACACAGAGTGATTTTGATAATTATTACCCATACAATAATCTGGTTTTCTTTTATAAGATACATCCTTTGATTTTTTCCCAAAGATTATAGTCTCTCAGCCTATTTACCAGGGGCGAATGATTTTCACAGATTCTTCAAAAGGGACAACAGTAGTTGTATCTTATCCTATCACTAAGACAGCCATAAAATTGCTGCAGCTTCTTCCCAAATGGTTGAACTTTTAGCCTTGGCCATGGCTCTACAACCCTTCCTCAGGGAAGCATTAACATCTATACTGATAGTCAATATGTAGCTCAAATTGTCCAACTCTTGGAGATGCCTGCCTATGTTGCCAATATTTCCCAGAGTACAAGAGAGTTTGTGACAGATACAGGGTCTGCTATGGGAACGGAGTGAACCTGTATTTGTGGGATATCTTAGGGCCCATACCCATTTGCCAGTGAAAGAAATCACATAGCCAACAGGTACACTCAAATAATTGCAGTTTCACAGAGAGCTCACTAGAGCACAATCCTTACATACGTGCTTTCATATCAGCACAGGGTCCTTACAATTTCATACTGGAATAACCAAGAATCAAGTTGTTTAATTAGTTAAAAATTGCCCTCTTTGTGTGGAATTGATTCCTGTGCCTCACTTGGGAGTTAATCCCCAAGGACTGTTGCTCAATGCTCAATCATATGTGGCAGATGGATGTAACATATGTGCCATCCTTTGGTAAATTGCAATGTGTCCATGTTTCTGTAGAAAATTTTTCCAGACAAATATTTGCCTCTGCCCATTATAGTGAAAATAAAAGATGTTAAAAGCCACTGTCTAAAGGCTTTTGGTTACATGGTGGTCCCAAAACAAATTAAGACTGATAATGGCCCTGCATATGTCAGCAGAGGTTTCAGTCAGTTTTTTCAAGATTTTGAAATTACCCCTAAAACTGGCATTCCTTACAACCCCCAAGGACAGTCTATTATGGAACATGCCCACCACACTTTAAAAGTCTATTTAGATAAAGTAAAGAAGGGGAACCTTGAGGGTCACCTTGGCTCCCCTAACTCTATCAGTTATTTTCTACCTTAAATTTTTTAATTGTGGATGATTCTGGTGACTCTGCAGCAGACCATCATTGGCGGTCCACTGCACAGAAAAGACATTTGGTTAATTGGAGAGACTTTCCCTTAGGCCTCTGGAAAGGGCCAGATCCAGTTTTGCTGTGGGCCCTGGGTTCTTTTTGTGTTTTCACACAGGATGGCGGGGCCCAAATTTGGGTTCCTGAGTGTTGTGTGCTCCTGGTTCCTGCTAAAATGCTTCAGGCATCTAATGACTCATTGGGTATTGGGAACCAGGCACCACAGGGTCTCTAAGAGTTGTTTTCCAGTATAACCATAGGTACCTCCTGTTTTCCTAACCTTGCCCCACTAGGATCATGAAGTGAACCCTTTGACCTGGGATTTTGGAAGTTTGTATACAAGGTTGCTTCACAATAAAAGTGGGGAACATTCTCTCAGAAACAGAACCAGGCATATTGTGGTTCATCCAAAACTCCAGGCTTTTGCCTGATACGCAGACTTAGTGGTGGCCAAGAGCAGCCACAAATTGAGGTCCCACTGAGAACAGGATCGAAAGGGGACCCTGAGAGATCACCCTCAGAATGCTGGCAATCAAATAAGGATTTGTGAGGGTGGATTGCAAAAGGTACTAGAAAATAGGTACCTCAACTCCTAAGAGAGTTTGATTGATATAGAAATCACAGTCAATCACACAGAGAAAGTTTAAAGAGACAAGGTACTGATAAGATTTCATTTTAACTTTGGATTAAGGAATAATGTTAAGAAAATTATTAAAGAAATCTGAGAAATCTACCTCTGAGGAATCCCTCCTCCATGAACTGCTCCAGTCAGATGAAACTGATGTGGTGTGCACAGGCTGGCTGGAGAAATCACTTCCTGAGAAAAAGTTGGGGCACTATGCTTGTAAGAAATTCTGGTTCATCCTGCGGAGCAGTAAGATGTGTGGTGACCCAGATGTTCTAGAATACTATAAAAATGAACACTGCAAGAAACCCCTGGGGATCATCAACCTAAATTTCTGTACGCAGTTGGATGTAGCCCTGACCTTCAACAAACAAGAGCTCCAACAGAGGTTCATGTTTGATATCATTATCAATGAGCACACCTTTTACCTGGTGGCTGAGACAGAGGCTGACAGGAATAGGTGGGTCCAGAGCATCTGTCAGATCTGCAGCTTCAGTCAAACTAAAGAGAGCACTGAAGCCCTGAAAAACCTTTCTTTAGTCAGTCATAATCTATGCTCTTCTGCAGCCGAATTCAGCAGCTTCAGTCAGCCCCTGCTCCTAGCAGGGTCTACAGCAGATAGTGAGGATATGTACACGTTCAAGGTACCCAGAAACACCCTGTGTGGGGAATTTGGAGACCTCCCAGTGGACTCAGCCTTAGCTCCCCCACCAAACCCCAAGACACCTCATGGGGGCAGCCTTCAGCAAATAGCTCCAGTCAGTGACTACAAGTATCCAACACGAGGTGAAGAAACTGCCTGCTTGTCTGCTAAATCACTAGAAAAGACTATCGTGGGTCAATCAGATAGTGCCAGCTCTGATTGCAATTATATGCCCATAAGCCAAGGTTCTGACATCCCCATGAGCACAATGCCCCATCACTTTACCAGCCGAAGAAGTGAGATCCTCAAGCTTGTCCGAAAAGCAAAGTCAGTACCCCTTGACCTGTGTAACAGCACTGTCATCAATGAGCTCACTTTCAAATCATTTGTCACCAAGTCTTGGTCCACATTCAACCACACCTTTAACCCAAGGTCCTCCAAGTACTGCTTTTGGGTCTCCCATACAGACTCTGGCGACAGTGAGGAGAACTGTGTCCCTTTGCAGAACCCAATGTCTTCATCCCCTGTATCCAGTGTCACTAACAACCCAGCTCCAAAAAAGAGTACTGGCGATGCCAATTACATAGCCCTGCACTTCCAGGCGCTCTCCCCGAGACCTCACCACAAGCCATCCACATCATTGTCACACCAGATGAGAAAGGAGAATATGTCCAAATAGATAAATAATAAACCCAATCCCTACAAAAGACCATACAGGAATGGACAAAGATGTGACAGTCCTGAAGATTCTTCAAAGATGCCAAGCTATGGTAAGGAAGGCCATCCTTCGACATCTACTCTCCTTTGTGAGTTTTTGTCAAAGGATGTATGTATGTTCTGTATGCATAGTGTGGCCACATGTGTGAATTTGAAGTGTAATCGTAATTGTGTAACTGTTAACAAAAGAATGCTATTGTGTTGTCTTTAAATCATTTAATTGCTAGGGAAGGAGCAACACTTGTTAAAGTACAGGTTACATGGGAAAAAATTTCTGCTTTTATTCAAGGGAGGGTGAAGAGCTGTGGATTCTTTACATACTGGTATGGTTTCATAGGGCAGGTCCACATGAAGCAGTGGCCCAAGTGATCCTTATATTTGTTTTCATTTAAATTTGATCAGTTAGAAATGGCAGTGGTCACAGTCAATCACTTTTTAAAGCAAAAAACAGGACTATGATATAGAAATGATACTTTGTATAGGAATGGACCCTCATTTGTTGATACTTTGTATTGGAATGCATCTTCCTTCGTTGATATTAGTTAGGTTTTCTAGATATAAAGATATTCTTCAAACCATTCAAAGACCCAAGGAATATATGACATTTAAATGGTTTAGGGTTTTTCTTGACAGTGAGACACAAATTCTCCTGGCACAGCAGTTACATCTGAGAGGAAGATGGCATCGAAGAAATAAAGCTTGCCTTTGATGTGGCAAATTAGCCATTTGGGCAAGAAGCTGCTCTTGCCTGAATTGTGTCACTGTGGCTTTATACACTGGACATGCAGTGCCCACAGGAATGTGACTGCTTAAACAAGGTGGACAGTCATAAATTGTTCCAGCTTCTTGGAAGAGTCTGCCAGATATTCTACAAGACACAGAAAAAAAGGTGACTGACAAACTGCCAATGTAGGTGGACAGTTTAGAATTTCCTGCTTTGCTGAGAAGTCTGCCAGACACATTGTGGCCTGTAGGCTAAAAATGGATGCCCCAACATTAACAAGAACCTTTGGGTGACTGTCTAGGAAGCAAGATGTGTCATTTCTAGAGTTTATATATCATCCTTCTATGGTCTTTGATGGACGTGAAGTTAGCTAGTAATAGATAGAAGGGTTGAATTCTTATTCCTTGATAACTGTTTTGTTATATATAAAGAAGGGGGGATGTTGGGATGCAGATGCCACAGTGTCTCTGAGTTGTTTTCCAGCATAACCACAGGTACCTCCTGTTTATCTGACCTCACCCTACTAGTATCAATATCCTGTTGTGAACCATTTCACCTGTTTTTTTTTAAGTTTGTATTTTAGGCTGCTCCACAATAAAGGTGAGAGCCATTCTCTCAGAAAGTCAACCAGGCATCTTGTCGTTCATCCAAATCTCCAGCTTTCGCCTAACACCCAGACTTAGTGGTGGCCAAGGGCTGCCACAGAGCAGCATGCACAGACTCAGATATCTGCTGGCATAGACGATGATTCCACAGCAAGGGTTAACACTGTCATCCTAACATGTCACAGATTTTCAGGTTTAAAATAAACCCAGGAGCGAGAGTCCTCTGGGAATACATCATGTCTAAAAACTAATCAAAATGCCTTTCTTTAGTCAACATGACTCCCAGAAAGAATTAAATATGTGTTTGCTCATGTCACGTCATTTTAAGTGAAAAGGGAAATTATTTTTATATTATATGTACATGCTTAACTGTTCTGTCTCTTCCCATGTGTATATAGGAAATGCTCATACATATGATTAAATAATGGTCATTATTTAATCATATGTGTAGAATCTATTTCACAACACAAAGTACATGTATATGTAATGCAAATCTGACTTTTAATGAACACATATATTTCAAGAGGTAGCTTTAAATATGGAAATCACCTAACAGATCATTGATTCATCCAGGTTCTTTATTTAACAGAACAAAACAAACAAAATAAAACACAATGTCCCTCTCAACAGAAGCTGAGTACTCCTATCAGACCTGTCTGTGCAATAATGGTATGTGCACACGTATAAAATGCACAATAAGTCTCTTCTTAAGCCCAGTCACACAAGTAAATTCTTCTCCCCTTTAGTGCGGGCCAGCACCCCCTCTCCCCAGGCTCCTGCACAGCTCTGACCAGCAATGCTATTTTCCAGAGGTTTGTGAGATTGCAGGAGGGGGGCCCTGAAATCTGACTCACTCTCACTCACCGCTGCGCCTTTAGCACCAGGCAGTCGTCGTTTAACTGTGCGGAGCAGATATTTAACTGAGCATTGAATGAATGATAATCACTGTTATGAACAACAGAGAAATTCATGCTTCATAAATGTCATTTTCCAGTCATTTTGGAAATGTGGGTAACATCCTTTCCTGTCTGTAGGGTACAGCCTTGTACCAGGGGTGCTTCCAAATAGCTGAATAGAGACTTCAGTGTGGGTGTCTGTGTAGGTGTCTCTTTCTCTATTTGGTTCCGAGTTTTAAGCAGGGTCCTTAGAATTGCTAAGATCATGTTCAGCTCACTGTGCTACACCCAGCCCTAAACAGAACTAACAATTATTCTGTATCTGATGATATTGGATTCACACTTTGCCTATGGCAGCATGCCCTGTCCTTCAAGGCCATGTTGGGCTTTGTAGATTTCCTGACACACACATCATCAACTGATGTCTGGAGCATTGAAGTTCATGGGAGCTTTCCTACAAGGCTGTAGACCAAGGGACATGAATAACCTGTATAGAAAGTGAGGATCCCATTAATATCATCATTTAAAATAACAACTTCCTCCAGCAATAACAATCATTCAAAAACAATAAAGAGTCATCAGTTTCTGGAATATATAAGCAGGATGACAAATGCTGTCCACACAGCAGCTGGTAGGGAGCAGCACCCACAACCTTAGAGGTGAGTCACACAGCTGTGGGCAGAGGACTGGCAAAGACTGGTGTCACCCCAGAGGCATGGGAAGCGAAGCAGAGAGCCTTCTTCTCTTCTCAGCCAATACCCAGGCTTATGCTTTATTTCAGCTTCTGGGGGTATCTTGCATCTCTTGGCTTGTTGCCCCACCCTCCAGTTTCCAATTCAACAGCCTAGCTCCTTTCTATCTTGCTTCTTTATCTAGTCTCTGCTTCTGTTATCGAATGTCCTATTCTGACACCAACTGTTTTCTTCTGTTCCCTTTGAAGCCCCCAAGGCTGAATGGGACAAATTTGGATGCACTCTCCATCTTAAGATCTGCAGTTTAGTCACTCATGCAGGTCTCTTTTTGCCAGTAAGGAGCCGAAGATTAGAATACTGGTGAGCTGGAGATTCCCAGAACCACCACATCGTAATTTCACCATGTGAAACATAACGAAAGGAGTCAGCAAGCTTTCCATGTGTAAAACTATGCCAGCTGGGGCTGGAAAAATAGCTCAGTGCCTAAGAGCATGTGTACTGCTCTTTCAAGAACTAGAATTCAAGTCCCAGAACTCATATCAGATGGCTCACAACTGTCATTATCCAGCTGCAGGCATATCTGATGGCTCTGGCCTCTGCTGGTGCCTATACTTACATCCCCAAGTCCTCTGCCCCCCACAGATAAATGAATCTTTAAAAGTAGGTCATATGCTGAGTTTGGTGTCACCAATCTCTAATCCCAGCATTTGGGAGGCAGAGGCAGGCAGATCTTGGCCAGCTTGATCTACATAGAGAGTTCCAGGTCAGCCATGGTGCTGGGAAGCCGCTGGCTGCAAACGGCCCTTCTCACGCTCTTCCCTGCTGCCTAGCATCTCTGATTGCACTTTCACTCGGTGATAACACTTCCTCCCAATTCATTACTTTGTCTCTGAATTCTTTCTTTGGCAAGAACCTAAAATTCCAGGCAGAGATCTTAAGCTCAACCGCTCTCTATTTGCTCCCTCTCCAGCATTCAAAACAAGCCACAGCTTCACTGTAGAGAGGTGCATAACCTGGAAAGAACTTCCTGTTAACCTACAGTATTATTCACAAGCCAAGAAAATAGGGCGGGGGGCTGGTTCAGTTAGGAATGTGCTTGTTGCACAGCTTGAGGACAGGAGTTCAAATCCCAGGCACCCATATAAGAAGTTAGGTACTACAGTGCTTGACTGCAATCCCAGCTCTGAGGAGACAAGATAGGATGATCTCTGGGACTCAGTGACCAAGTGGTCGGGTCAAATCTGTAATCAGTGAGTTCCAAGTTGAGTGAGAAACCCTGCCTTTGGTCAAAAAGTCAAAAAGTGATTGAGAAAAACATGCAGTGTCAACCTCTACCTACACACACACATGCATGAATATACACACTAACACATGCACACATAAATAAATGCAATGAAGACAGATAACCAAGTCATGGCACTAAAGAGACCGCATTCACCAGCAACACAAGCAGAGAGCTTCCTCTCTCGTTCTGCACCAGTCTAAAGTACAAGATGCTTCTGTTCCCAAACACAAACAGGAGGGACCAAAGTCAGGAATCTTCCAAGAACTTTGGATTGTCCCGTCCTACAGAGCAAGCCAGTTATAAAATTTCCTAGACCCTTTCAGAGTTAAATAGCATGGCTAGCCCATGAGTAACGCTAGTCATGTTTATTATAGAAACAGGCTAAGAAACTAGGATTTTAATAGCTCAAACACAGCCCTGTAATTTCATTATGCATTTTCCATTTTTGACAAAGTAAGTGGAATTATAAAGAGTACCCACAGCATTGTAGGGGAAGAAAAATCAAAGTATTATAATGTAGTTACATTATCTGGTGTGAAACGGACATCAAATGTAATAAGTATATTGTTCACCCCTGTTTTAAATATTGTATTTAATTTAGGATACATAGAACACTGCCAACCATTTACAAAGTGGTTAGGCTTTAAATGTAAACTGTTCCCCACAGATTCACATATCTAATGACTTGTCCTCAGCTAGTGGCACTGTTTTCAGAAGCTGTGGAATTGTTAGGAGGTGGGGACCTAACTGGAGGAAGTCAGTCTCTGGGGATGGGGTCTTAAGATTTACAGCCCCACTCTTTGTCAAGATTATACAAATGCAGCCAAGTTCCCCTCCCTGCAGCCCAAGCTGCTTCTGCCACCACCACACTTTCCCTCAAAGCATGAGCAAACACAGCGCAACCCTTCACACTGTAAGGGCTTCCTGTCAGGTTCTTCTTCCCGACGATAGGAAAGTAGCGAATGTAGACTATTGGCACAGAGAAGCCCTGCAGTTTCGATGAAACGCTGACCATGTTGTTCTCAGACTTATGGAACTGGCTTATGGGAGGAATACAAAGCACTTAGAGGTGTTGTCTAAAGAAGTTCTAGTGAAGGAACCGGTTTCCCTTTTGGCAGCCATAATGGTCGAACATGTGCTTCTATGACCTTGACCTAGTCACTAAAGTCAGATGCCTGACTTGTGACAAGGAGCCAATCAGAGGTTAGCTGGTGGCGCTAGGCTTTACGACCCTGGGTGTGCTTTAAGGACAAGCACACAGCAATGACGTAGAGAGCATAGCAACCACCCTGGGAGGGCCTATGGGCCATAACAACCAGTTGACCAATCAACACAGGGCAAGCCCTCCAAGCCTGGAGGGACACCAATCGTGAGCCTGTGCGTACCCCTAGACACTCCCCTTACGCTGCCCTATAAGATCTTTTGGGAGACCCAAGGAGCCGTCTTTTTCTAGCCGTCTGCCATGGCGGGTGGGTGAAAGACCCGAGCTAACATGGGGTTAGTTCGTTAAATTACAATAAAGCCTCGTGCAGTTTGCAGCAAGCTCTCGAATCCACCTGGTGATTGGGGTGACCGCGAACCTGGCCTGAGACCCCGGATACTTGAGTTTTCGGGGGTCTAACACTAGAGTGCTGTGAGTGGCACTGAACAGCCTAAGAGTGGGTCTGTGAAAAAGCAGACTGCCTATGGAAATACGGATAGTAAGCAGGCCACTCACAAGGCTCCGGAGTGAGCTTGAGGAAGGCACTGTTACCTTCCTGCCACATCTCACTAGTGTGCTGGGAATTCTAGTGAGGCTGAATCAACAGCAACAGACTAATTTGTTTAGCAGAGTAAATTTCCAGACAGCATAGCATGCCCTTGGGGCATGCTGTCAAAGGGAATAGTGGGAGACACAAATCCCACATCCCCTTGCAGCTCAGGCACGAGGTGGGCAGTTAGTTCCTTCCTGACCCATGCTCCTATAATAACATGCTGCCCTCTGTCCCTCACGGAGTCGGGACTGCCCTGTCAAGCCACAAATCACAACCTCCACACTGCGAGCTAAGAAAAGACTGTTTCTCTTTACACACTGGCCATCTCAATCATTTATTCCCGAAAAGGATAACCAGAGTTACGGAAGAGTAGAAAGTATCTCCCGTGTTGCTGAGAGGAAGAGAAGCAATGTGAGAAAGCCCCTGGCTTGATGCCTACAGCAGAGACCCGGGCATTTGTACCCTGCCAGTGTCCTTCCTTTAGTCCCGAAGACAGGATCTTAATCAGAGCCAATCATTTACAGAGAAGCTCTAAGTGCTTTGTTCAGTTAATCTCTCTATGACCCAGTCAGGTTAGCTTTACGGTCTCCATTTACAGATGAGGGAACATGTGCTAGAAACATAGGGAAACTGCTGATGAGGCCAGGGCTGGAGCTTCAGTTCTGTCAAACGCGGGAGGTGGTAGGGCCAGGGCTCTCTACTTCTAATCATCCTGGCTTTGAGTCTCAAATAACTTTGTCATTTTCTTGAACTTCGTTTGTTTTCTCCTTCTCTACACAAACAGTTGCTTTGATCATTCTAATTCCTTTAACAAAACATTCTGGACCTGCTATGGCAAATGAGGATGTTTTTTCATTAAGATTTTAATAGAACTCCATATACCTGATCTTAAGTACAAAATGCCTTTTTACACACCACACTGCATACCCCAAGGTCTCCATCTAGTAGGTCTCAATGGGTGAGATGATCTTTGTGTTTTATTTAGTACATCTTCAAGGCAGTCACAGTGAAATACCCAACTCGATAACTGCCCAACAAAGGAACTAAAGAACAGCAAAGACAGTTTCCACCAAGAAAAGAGAGAACTTGATCTGAGCTCTTTATTTTCAATCTCCAGTTATAAATCATTTTTAATGGTAACTTTGTTTATTCCCATTTGTCATTTTAAAGTGTGTGTGTGTGTGTGTGTGTGTGTGTGTGTGTGTGTGTGTGTGTGTGTGTGTGTGTGTGTGTGTGTGTGTGTGTGTGTGTGTGTGTGTGTGTGCACATGCATGCGGAGGCCCAAGGTTGATGTCAGGAATCAGTTTTGATGGTTCTTTTACCTTATTCTTTGAGGCAGGGTCTCTCAATCAAATCTAGAGCTCATGGATATGGCTAGTCCCCACAGTCAAAATGCTCAGGGGAATCCTGTCTGCCTTCTCAGGCTGGAATTGCAGGCAGGCTGCCATACCCACCCACACTTACATGGGTTGTAGGATGTAAACTCTGATAATCACACTCATCCTGGGCCTCTTCCCAGTCCAGTTTTCATAATTAAAAACAACAACAACAAAAAAACTATCTTACTGATCTTGGACACTGGCACACTGAACGATCTCAGCCAATGGAAAACACAGACTACAGAGGGTTCAAGAATGGTGTCTCATGAATTTGTGACACTTTTCTAGGGCATTCATAAATTTAGCTGAATGATCCCAGCTCAAATGTGTGATGCTACCATCTCTACTCAGTCAATGTGCATGAAAATGTCCACAGAAGCCAAGTGGTCTAGCAAGTAGCCAAGGAAGGACAGGGAACTTTAACAGTGAAGGTCTCCGGGCCCAAGCTTCCTCTGCTTGCCATTGATTGATGCTTTTAGAGGCAACAATAACAAGCAGAAATTTGGGTCACTGTTTCTGGGGATACATTTTGTAGTTTCAGTGGGTGGCAAAAAGGTAATCTTTTCTTTTAAAGTGAATTTCAAATTGGTGGGGGGCAGTAGACCCATAAATTTTGGGGTTGTGCACCAAGTCCAGGAGAGAATGTGAGGTGAAACAGTGGTATTTGTGTGGCTAGAAAACATAATGACCTCAAATTGTTTCTTTTTCAAAAAAATTTTTTTAATATTCCCTTGGTGGGAAAGGGGGGATCATCTCATCCCAGTAAAACTGCACAAAGGTAACTTTTTCATGTGCATTCAGTTTTTGGTCTTCCCTGGCTACTTTCCCTTATGGGAAACTGGCCTTCAGATTGGGAACCCTTCAGATTGGAAACTATGCTTCCTCTTGAGTAAGGGCATCCATCAGTAACTACACTGTGGAAGCCCCTTGAATAAAAAGCTCACACACTTCTGGGCTGCTGAGAGGCTCAGTGGGTAACAGGTTTGCTGCCAAGCTGGAGGACCTGTTTGATGTTTGAAACTCACATCAGGGAGAGGGACCAGCTCCATTAGCTACCCTGTAACCTATACAGTTGCACCATGGTACATGCCCTCCCTCATTGCTTTCCCTTAGTTTTTCCCAGCCTCATGTTTCCTTTCTCCTGACTTTAGATCACTCTGCTCTTTTAGCAAGCCAGGTTTCCTGTCCCCACTTTACCAACTGAGCTTTTTGTATTTGGCAAGATCCCTGAAAAAAAAAAAGACCACATCTTACTGATCCCAAATTGTAATAAGCAAAGAAAGAAAATGACACAGATTTAATCAAAGGAAGCAATAATGACAGGTTTATTTAAAATTTTCCAGTAGAGAAAACCCAATAGTGTTGGAATAAATGTACTCAATGTATAAGAGCAGAGGAGAATAGAAAAAATTAAAAAAAGAAAACAAAACAAAACCGTGAAAAAACAAAACAAAACAAAATAAAAATGTTTGCAATGGATTCCAATAGGGAACTTCTTTACACCTATGAGTAATAAACACAATTACTAGGTTTGGCAAACAGTTCATTTGGAAATTAAAGCCTATGTCTGTATTGTAAACTCCGTAAAAACTGATCATTAAATTCAAGCCTTTCATATACCAGTTACTGAAACACAAAGCCAGTTGATTTGCTAATAAAAGGAATTATTCATTTGTTCTCACAATTATAGGAATTAACCAGCTGCTTAACTGCCATGTAGAGCAGATGAGATAGAAGAAAAGAAAGGAAAAAAACTCAGATAAAACTTAAAAAAACTGAAATACAGCAAATTCAGACACCAGCTTGCTCATTTAAGACAACAAACTGAACATTAAGGCATAGTCTATATTTGTTGTCATTTCCTTTCCCCAACCCCACCGACAAATACCTTCTAGATCCTCTAGCCATTTAGACTAGTCCTAACCTCCAAATATTGCGTATACACAATATTAGCAAGGAGCAAAAGCCTGGCGTCATTCAGACAGCACTACAGTCGGCATACAGTTTTAGAAAGAATACTGTGTATATCATAAAGATTCAACTTTAAAAACAAACAAACTAAACAAATAGTTTTAAAACATTAAAAAAACCCATCAAAAGATGATTCAGTGTGGGCTCGGAACCTGATGAAGAGCACATTTCCAAGACTATTAGCATAACACTCTGCCAAACACTCCCAACCAAAGGACTGTTCAGGATTGTTCTTCTTCTAATAGATAATTTGCCCCTGCCCTGGCCATCTCCTTTAAAACTATACACAAAAGTCCTGCAAACAGTCAACATTTTAGTTGATCATACAACAGGATGTCACAATGTAAACCAAACAGATTATTGATATCAACAGCATGTTACCAATGTTTGTTAATTTCTCAATCCAACAGTTGGTCACAGAGGTCAAGTATTATCAAGGCTCCCTTGTCAGGTTTTCACCCGTCTGACATATCCATCCTTCAAGTACATGCAAGGTTCAACAGTTTGCAAGAGACAGAAGCCAGAGGCCCTTAAGACACTGAGGAAATAGGATTGTGGGGCGAACCCATCTGGGTAAGAACTTTATCCAGCCACTGGAGAGGGCCATGCAGATGTATCTCAATCCAGCAGGGGGTGCTAGTAACATCCTGCCTGTGATACTTGGCTCCCCAACCCTAGGAAAAAGAAAGCACACTGGTGTCATTTAACTCTCTATCTCATTGAGTCACTTTACCAAGTAGATCATATGATCATATGATCAGTTCACATAATTATGTTTGGACTCATGGCTATGTCCCACAAGAAAACAAACATACCGCAAAAGCATGGGTAATTTTTGGGGAAGGACGTTGGCCACCAAAAGTCTACCCAAGGACCCCAGGATCAACTATTTAGTCTGGTATAGTGGCACATGCCTTTAATCCCAGTATTCGGGAAGCAGGGGCAGGCAGATCTCTGTGAGTTCCAGGCCAGTCAGGGTACAGAATGAGACCTGTTTTCAAATAAATAAATAAATATTATTAGTCTTGGGTAGTTACAAATTTAAAATACATTCAGTAGTTGTTTGAATAAAGATATTTTAGCCAGTAGGTGGTGGTGCATGGCTTAGATCCCAGCACTCAGGAAGCAGAGGCAGAGGAACTCTGTGAGTTCGAGACCAGTGTGGTCTACAAGAGCTAGTTCCAGGACAGCCTCCAAAGCCACAGAGAAACCCTGTCTTGGAAAAATAAAAGATATTTTAAATATTTATTTCCCATTACATTAATGTTATGTTAAAACTTTACTTCCTTACTTATACTTTTAAGACATACTCTTAATGGGTAGCCCTGGCTGGCCTAAACTCCCTATGTAGACCAAACTGGCCTCAAACTCAGAGCTTACCTGTCTGATTTCTGAGCACTGGAATAAAAGACATGTATTACCATCAGGCTTTATTTTTTAATATTTTATTTTAAAAATTGTGCAAATATGTACATGCTGAGTATGGATTTACCTATGAATGTGTGGTATCTCTGGATTTCAGAAGATGTTGGATCCTGAGGTAGAGTTACAGGCTGTCGTGATCCACTTCAGCTGGATGCTGGGACTGAACCCAGGACCACTGTAAGAGTCCTACACCTTTACCTGAACAATCCCTTGACCCTTTATCTGTGTGTCCATGCCTGGAGAGTACAGGGGTCTACACTGGCTGACTTCTTGAATCACACTGCACTGTATTTTCTGAGATGAGTTCTCTTGCTGCACCTGGGCTTTTGTCAATCAGGCGAGACTGGCGGCCAGCAAGCCTAAGGGATCCTATCTGTCTCCCATGCTGGGACCACACACAGCACTGCACTCAGCTTTTTGTTGTTGTTGCATGAATGTGTGTTAATGTACACCACAGTGTGCATGTGGAGCTCAGAGAACAAATCTGTGAAGTTGGTTCTTCTCTCACCTTTTACACATGTTGTGTAGCAATATCTTCAAAGATAAAACCTTCTGTCTTATAGGGAAGCTCCAGAATTGCTGAATGTTTTAAGGGGAGGTGAAACACTCCACCCTCTAGGCAAAGTCCTTAAAACTCAGGAAGCAGACATCGTAAAACCTTTACTGAAACTGACAAGATTCACTAGGCTGTCCCTCCCCAGGCTGATATGAGCCATAAGGACTGCTGAGACACACAGACTGACTAGGCTGCCTGCTTCTGGAATAAGACATGCTCCAGCCTGTTGAGGTGTCTGCATTTTAGGTAGCAAACTCCAGATTCTCAGCTTTTGTGAGTGGCCACCCATGCCGGGGTTTTCTCTTGGTGATGTAGCTGTCTTTGAGTCATTTCTGCTCCTCTGCTCCTCTAATAAAACTCAGTGGTTCTCCAAGCTGCACTTCAATAGTACCTACACTTTGGTCTGTCATTGGTTTCTTATCTGAGGTGAGTAGACATTTCTTTCTGTCTCCTCAAGAACAGTGTCATAAATTGTGCCTCATGGGAACTGAACTTGGGTTTCCATGCTGTACAGTAAGTGCCTTTACTTTACCCAGAAACCCATATTACCAGCTCCGTTCACATTTTTTTCTTTTTCAAATGGTTGCTGAGGATCCAAATCCAGTTCCTATGGCTGCATGGGAAGCATTTCACAGACTGAACAATCTCCTCAGCCCTAATGTTTTTTTCCAGACATGGTTTTACTCTGTAGCCCAACTGAAATTCACTACATGGTCCAGCTAGCTATAAACCTGTGTCAATCCTCGGGCTTCAACCTCCCATGTGCTGAGATTACAGGTATGGGTTACCATGTTTGTTTCCCTTCTACCTATTTCTGTGACACTAGGATGGAAACCCAAGGCCTCTCACATGCCTCACTGACATCCCCAGCCCTGTCACAGCTGTCATTGAATTCTTCCTTTACAGTGAAGGTGATGTCAGACAGATGGACATTCTGCTTTTCCCCCACTCTGACAGATAAAATTCTTCTGTCAATAACACAAATCTCTTGATATTTCAGTCTCAAATGAAACTGACATGGGAACAGTTACACATTCCCAAAGTTCTTCCTGATACCTAGTCATTGCCCTGAAGCAACAGGTTCTCTCATGCATCTGGCCAAGAAGGTGGTTTGCTAGACAGCTTCAGAATGACCAGGTAGGAGAAGAATGCTCCACAGAAGTCACCATGAAAGCCAGGTGATAGGATACACCTGTAATCTCTGCACTCATGGGAGGCTGAGTATGAAGGTCATGACTTCAAGGTCAGTCTGAACCACACTGAGTTTGAGGCTCACCTGAGTTATACATTTAGACTATCTTAAGTTGAAAAAAATTTGTTGGTGTGTGTGATAAGAAAAGCATAAAGTTCTGCCTGATCCTTGCTTTTAAGGAATAATAGCCATCAGAGTCTTTGACCTCTGCTACATACTATCTGCATCAGTTTTAAGAAATGCATCCCAATATGAAAACTTTTAGGATAAAGTTGGGGCACATGAACTCCACCTATGTATATGCATGCATGTCCCTCGGTTTGAATATTCAACGGTGACAGTTACCATGCAGGTCTGTCTCTTCAGAGAGTGAGTGATTTGAAGATGGAATCTGGCTTACCACTTACCTCCCAGCATCCAGGATGGTCACCAGTATGTGGCAGAATCTCCACAAATACTTTCTGGACCAAACCGATTTGGATTTTTCAGATAGGGAGGATTTGGCTTTTAACATTCATTAAAGTATAATTTTATGTAAACACCAAAACTCGTCTAAAATATCATGAGACTGCCTATTAATGGTAGAAAGACACCCTGCATCATTTCTCCAAGACACTGGGAGGAGCGGTGAATTGAGGCTCCCTCTCTGCACAGCTACAGAAAGTGTGCAAAGCTTTTGAGGCCAACATATGAAGTCTTGTGTGGTGATGGTTATGTTACAGTCACTGAGTTTTAAAGAAGATATATTATTTATTATGTGTATGTGTAAGCATCTAGTGCATGTATATACAGTTACCCCTGGAGGACACAGAATGTGTCAGGTTTTTGGAGATGGAATTACAGGCAACTTTGAGCTGCCTGGCGTGGTGCTCGAAACAGGACTCAGGTCTTCTGGAAGAGCAGCAAATGCTCGGGACTGCTGAGCCATCTCTCCAGACCACCACCTCATTCTTTAGTAGGGTTTGTCTATCTTAAAACCCAAGCCATATCTATCACACCATGCACAGACTTCCATGCTAATGAATGTTAAAATTTTTTGCCGTAGTATTATTATTAAACCCACTGGGAGCAATATGCATTTTGAAGGTAAATATTTAAGAAGCATTTTTTTGCTTTGTATTCCAAAAATTGTACCACTATTTTTGGAATAGTGGTAAAGTATTTGCTGGAAGAATGATGTTAACAAATTCTGAATGTAGTTTTGGGTGGAAGAGATGGGTTATTAGCTTATAGTACTTGCTGGTGTTCCAGAGGACCTGAGCTTGGGTCCAGAAACCCACAGCTTCTAACTCCTGCTACAAGAGATCTGACACCCTCTTCTGACCTCCATGGGCACACACACACACACACACACACACACACACACACACACACACACACTCACACACTGATAAAAGAAAAGGAATAAATCTCTAAATACCTTGTTTTAAAGTAAATGTTTTTAGCTCTACAAAAGTAATAATCAACTGTTAGTTGTGTAATCAATAGGAACCAAATGCAAGGAGAAAGCTTATTGGAGCACAGGAACCAAAGCTTCTTTAAAAACTCAATAGTCAGCCGGGTGTTGGTGGTGCATGCCTTTAATCCCAGCACTCGGGAGGCAGAGGCAGGCAGATCTCTGTGAGTTGGAGACCAGCCTGGTCTCCAGAGCGAATACCAGGATAGGCTCCAAATCTACACAGAGAAACCCTGTCTCGAAAAACAAACAAACAAAAAAACCTCACTAATCATAGTGCCATCAAGGGACATTGAGAATAATTACCAAGGTCCCAATGCCACCCAGCCCCATTTTACAGGTCAAGAGCAGAAGGTCTGAGAAAGTTCCTGTACCTCAACCAGTGAACACAACCACTAAGGAGTTGTTCTTCCTTCCCAACAATAAGCACATTGGCAAGTTGCTGGCCTCATTTTGAAAATCGTCTGAGCTAAAATGTGAAGTCAAAAAATAAATGGCGCTTGTGAATAATGAACAAGGAGAGACTCTGTGGTCACATTTGTACATAACACACAGGCCAACTTCTTTAAGGGGTAAAGAAAGGCCTCCGTTATCATTAAAGAGGTACCACATTTGGCCAAAATTTGGAAAACTCCTTTGATCTGGATGGTGATGAACAAAGCATGGCTCTGGACTCAACCCCAGTGATGAACACATCACTAAACAGGCCCAACAAAAAGTCAGAGAGCTTTTGAGGACAGCGCATGAAAGATGACTGTCTCACCCTGGTGTGTAATTAGCACTCTTCCTTAAGGTAAATTGAGATAAAGACTTATCTGGGAGACCTCAGAGACCAGGCAGTTACTAGACTGTGCTGTCATCAGATACACACTTAAAAAATTAGTCTTCAATGGCTTCTTAAAAAACTTCCATGTCTTAGACATAGAAGAGGACAGAGCTAAGCGATGCCTTGGATTCTCTCCTTTCTGTGATACTACAGAACACTCAACGTGAATGGCAAGAGCCCTGCTAACCTCTGAAGTATACACAAGACACAAGATTTACTAGAAATACTTAAAAAATATGACCAACTTAAAATAATTTCCAGTGTGGTTAACTTTCCACTTACTTATTTTGTTACATTTATTTCCCTTCTGCCCTGTGTCTGAGTGTGTATATACACACGTGGAAGCCAGAGAAAAATTAGAAGGAGTTGGTTCTGTCTTTCTATCACATGGGTCACAGGAATCGAAGTGCCATAAGTACCTTTTCTCCCTGAGCCACCCCACAGACCATGCAAGATCATACTATCTATAACCAATAAGCGCTGGCGTCCTGACCATACTAAAAGTGGAGTGAGAAGAACAAAGGCACATTTATTCAGCTGATCTCATAGAATGGTCGAGCATTTAAGCTTCATGTTAAATAAATACCATTTTCTATCATATTATAGTAGCTATGGGGCCGAGGACAGCACAGTGGATGGGACACTGGCACAGCATACCAGAGCCCCAACAATGGGGTGGTAGAAGCAGACAGGACAAGAATCCTAGATGTAGAGCTGATGGATCAGGATTTGAAACTCATCCTCAGCCAGCTAGAGGCCTGCCTGGACTATATTAAACCCTTAGCTTGACCCGGACAAACGGCAAGATGGCTGGGGGGCAGGGGGAGATAAAGGTGCCTGTCACCAAGCCTGGAGACCTGAGTTCCATCTTTGCAACCTGCGAGGTGGGAGGAGAGGACTATATTCTAAGTCCCCATAACAACCTCTTGGACAATGGTGCTCTTGCTGGGCACTGATAGAAATATATACCAGGAAGGCACAGGTATACATATTGTAAATAGCAGGGGTGAGGCAGGGGTCAGTCCTGAATGAGAGGGGCGGGTACTGCTCACCTTCACGAAACTCATTCGAATAGTGCACATTTTGGTGAGTTCATACACGGTCTCAAAACCATGGTTCACAGACTGTGCCAGTATCTGAGCAAACTCTTGGTTGTTGAAAATTTTCACGCTACACCCACTGGGGATCTTGCAGACAGTGGTGGGATGAAACCCATGATGGTAGTTGCAGTTCCGACTCTGCACAAAAATGCTGCTGTCACTCAGGCATTCGACATACACTTCTCCTCCAACATAGTACAGGTGGACACCTGTGACAGGACAGACCATATCATTCATAGGCTGAAAGGCACCCAGGCAGAGTCAAATTTGGCCACTCACATAGCCATTCTGACAGACATCTAGCTAACTATGTTATGCTTGTGATAACCAGTGTGGTCTGGAACAAACAAGTCTCTCAAAAATAATAATGATTGACATTTTCATTTTGGTATTTAATGTCCTGTTTAACCAGAGTTGAAAATATATGGACATCCTAAAAATAGAGCAATATAAAACCTGTAGTTTCCTGGGGTATCCTGTGTGCTTAAAGTCTTCTGCATTTATGCCAAGGCTATTTGATCAGCAAAGCAAGTTTGTTCAGAAAACTTCAGAGAGAGAGAGAGAAGGGATGATCAATAAACAGGGAGGAGTTGAAACCCGGGTTGAAGAATTACTGCTGAAAGCAGTAAGACATGAGGTCTAGTTAAAAACAGACACCTTTTAAATAGAAAAAAAGTGCTGTGTGAAAAAGGTGGTCACCAAAATAAGTACTAAAAACAATAATTGAAAACTTCTTACAACTTAGAATGCTGGGAGACCAGGCAATATCCCGCCTTCTCAGGGAGAAGGAGGCAGAGACTTGGATTCCCTCCTACTAAAGCTGGAAGAAGGAGAGAACCAATTCTGCAAATTTGTCCACTGACTGCTTTGTGCCCCACTATCAACCAAAATAAACAAAAGCAAATCTTCAAATAGGAAGATGGACCCTCTGGCTAAACCTCACGAGGAAGGAAGAAGAGGCTAGCAAGCAGGCAGCTAGTGTGGCTTTGAGCCCTGAAGGTGACCCTGGAAAGGCTTAGTAGAAAACGCTAGTGTGTCTGTCTGAGGAAACACCATGTGGCATTTCTACAGACACACAGGGCTAAGACTCCAGTACCAGGTCTACCCACTGCGGCAGAAATCCATTTTGTTTAGTGATATACAGAGACATATTTAAGAACAAAATTATAAAGAAAACTTGTTAAGAAGAAAAAAACATCCTTTCCCTGATACCAAAATAGATGACTTTTCATTTTAGAAAATTAAGACAATATATGAAATATAAAGATTTGGAAAACATTGACATTCCTTCAGTGACAGAGGAAAATGCTTGTTAATTAACAGTCTGTAGTACTGTGTCCCCTTTGGCAATCATTAAAGCCTCTGTTTCAAACTCTCACATTTCTGTATGACTGTGCTGCTATAACTGTTTAACCAGGCTCCCTCGGCAGACCAGTGTTGACACTAATTTTCTACTATTGCAGTCAGGACAAATGATACTGGACAGTTTTTACTGATATGTTTGCCAAATGACTTTCCAGAATGCTTGTGTTACATCAGCACTGTGAGTGCCATGATCAGCTGACCCACACCAGCACTGACACTGAGCTTACACAAAAGCAAGGTTTCACAGCTGCAAAGGGAATTGCTTTAATTTGAACATGGGTCTGGGTACACCCTTGGTTTAGTGGCCACTTGGGTATCGCCTGTGAACTCACTGCCTTGACATCTCACCTATTACCCCACTGGGGTTGTTGACACTTAATCATCTTTCTTTTTATGAGTTGTGCATTTAGAGCTAGATAGAATTGATTTATTGTATATTTTCCTGTTTCTCATTTGTCTTTCAATTTTATTCATTTTCCTAAATAGGAAATTCTACCATACGGCTTTTTGCTACTTTGGGGGAATAGTCACCTTAAATTTAAGGAAATGCACACTCCTTCATTCTAAACTTATTGACTGAAAATATCAGAGGTCTCCAGACACAAGAAAATGCCCATCTGTGATATGAACCTAAGTTCTACCATTTCACCATAGGCTGTCATTTCCATCTTCTCTTTTTTTGGTCACATTAAGGAAATGTTCACTGAGTTCCACACTAGTTAGGTTTCCTCTTTGAATCTAAGAATAAATGTTAAAATAAATGTTAAAAATCTTCTCAAATGTTTTCTCAAGCACCTATTAAAATAATTGTTTTACCTGACACATTCCTGTAGATGCTGATTCTCTTTTTACTTTATTTATTTACTTAGAGACAGGGTCTCATGATGTAGTCCTGGCTGGCCTGAAACTCAAGAGATCTTCCTGCCTCTGCCTTCCCAGCATATGCCAATCATGGGTGTCTTAAAGACAGAGGACCAACCAATTTACTGACCATGCAGATTTATCCACTGTATAATTAATTTTATTCTGCAGCTAATTTTTATTTGCAACAAAAATAGTTTGGGGAGAAACACTTTAAAACATGCAAACACCTCGATTCTCATAAAGTTTCTCTTGAAATTTTGTTCTTAATACATTTAATTGTTCCATGTGTGTGTGTTATGTGTGTGGGAGGCATGTGCTATCACATGTGTGGAGATCAGAGTTGGCTTTTTCCTACCATGTGGTCCTGGGGATTGAACTAAATTTGTTAGGCTTGGCACAAGTCACTTTACCCACTGAGCCTTCTTACCAGTCCTATTCTTACTACAGTAGTTACAAAGTGGTGATGTTTGCATTCTAGCACTCACTGTCTATTTGGTTACCAAACTTGCCAAATAATTCACTTCTCTATTAGTATGGCAGTATCAATTAGGATTTACTTATTGGACAGGATCTCACTGTGTATGTAGTCCAACCTGGCTTTGGATTCTTGATTTTCTGTTCCAGGAGTTATGTGCTCCACTAAACCCAGCAGTCTCTTAAGATCCACTAATGCAGTTAATCACAGTAGCTTTTCTTTATGTCTGGATCTGAAATCCAGTCTCAACTATGCACATATCAAAAGTGATTTTTTAATAGCACCAACATTACCATGCAGAGGCTTTGCCTTCTCCAGAGTCACTCAACAGTACAACTATTTACATGATGTAGACTCTGCAGTAGGTGTCAGTGTAAGGGCTCCTGAAAGGTGACATGCCTAAGTTACATGACACACTACACTGTTTATATAAGGGAGCTGAGCATGCATGTTGCATGATACACTACATTGTTTTATATAAGGGAGCCGAACATCCTTGGATTTTAGTCCTCAGGACCACATAAGACCCCACCATGGACAGCTATATCCTGAGAGGCACCAACATTTTTAGAAACTTTTCTTCACTTTGTGTCACGTCGCAGCTCATCACAGATTTGGAGGCAGCCCGTTTGCCTCAGTGGGGATAGATATCTGCAGCAATGATCTGGACACTAGATTTGCTTATTGCTCCTTTGTATCTTTGCCTTCTCAGCAGACAAGGTAGAAACTACACTCATATTCAGAGGGTACATAGATAGGCTCCCATACAGTCACAAGAGCACAAGAGCATATAAACACACGTCATGTCATTAAATTATGATTTCACACTGACACTTCCAAGGAATGCCACACCCCTTCTTGATTGCCTGTTCCTTACTCCACAGGGAAAGCTAAGATCTGAGCACCACCCACACATCTGGTCATTGACTTAATCACATAATAAATACATATAAATGCTATAGAACTGCTTTAATCTACCACTAGTGAATAGTTAAGTCCTAAGAAAGATATGTGGGATGTTGAGGTGGTTCAGTGGGTAGAGTGCTTGCCACCAAGCCTGATGACTTGCATGCTCAGCATCCAGAGGGGTGGTTCTGCATTAACCTTCAGGCCACGCCCCTTCTAAGGGTCAAGGCGGAGCTTCATGCGTTGCCCATGGTGATTGGACGTCGAGGTTCAAACCCAGGGCCTCCCACTTCGCTCCGCCCTCCACGCCACACAGATGCTGAGTTCTGGCAGAGGGGTCCTTTCTCCAAGGAGCAGTCAGCCCCTGTTCTCGGCCTGGCTCCGCCTCCGGCCTCTCGGCCCCGCCCATGTTCTCTGCTCGGCCCCGCCTCCGGCCTCTCGGCCCCGCCCCTGCTCTCTGCTCGGCCCCGCCTCCGGCCTCTCGGCCCCGCCCCTGCTCTCTGCTCGGCCCCGCCTCCGGCCTCTCGGCCCCGCCCCTGCTCTCTGCTCGGCCCCGCCTCCGGCCTCTCGGCCCCGCCCCTGCTCTCTGCTCGGCCCCGCCTCCGGCCTCTCGGCCCCGCCTCCGCTCCCGGGCGCTCGCTCAGCTGCTGGGCATCCGCGCTTCTCGGCCATGGAGACCCCTGGGAGTCTGGACAAGAAAGTCAAGCTGAGCGACACCGCGCAGAACGGGGGGAGTGGAGGCCGCGGGCGGGAGCGCGAGGAGCGGGGGCGGCTGTGGGAAGCGCGGGCTGCCCGTGCATCCTGCGGGAGCCGGGGGCGGGGACCCAGGCGGCGGCGGCCCCCGAGGCGAGCCCCGGGCGGGCGGGCGGGCGGGAGCTGTCTCCTAGGCTGCAGAGGCCGAGGGCTGCGGTGGAGACGGAGGAGGCGCCTCGGCAGGGGCCTGGTTTTCTTGGCTCTGCCCGGGGACTTGGCCGAGGTTGGGGCGGTGTCCACGTCTTTCCATTTCTGATTGCAGTGTGCTGAGAGCAGACCCAGCAGTGTGGCCATTCGTGACTCGGGACTGCTCAGAACTGAGGGTCTCTTCATTAAAAGACTAGGAAGGTAGCCCAAGTTCACAACTCTATCCACAATGCCCTTACCATATTGAATGAATAGGCAAAGTAATTCCTTGTCTCAGGAGCAACATTATTAAAAATCTGGCAAATTTGATTCAAGCTTGGTAGGGTCCACAAATTCATTGCAGAATCACCTATTTTTTACTGAGTATGCAAACAATAAAGATGCAAAATATAAAGATGATGGATTCTTCTTCTGTGGTCAGTTCTTCACTATATTACACATCTATGTTTTTGACAATCAGACCCCAAGTGAAGAGTCTGTGGGAGTTCATTGCATGAAGCAGTGAAGAGGAAGCTGAGTTGCATTTGAGACCACAGGATGTTGAGATGTCCATGCTATGAGACATCTGTCATGGACACTTTCATATGAGGAAGGGAAGTAGCAAACGTGTGAGATGGATAAGAAGTGAAGTCCTGGGGGTTGTGTGGTTTTTTGATCATATTTTTATAATGAAGCTTGGGTGGCATCAGAGAGCAGAGCTACCAGTTAACTGACCAAAAAAAAATAACATAGAGGTTTGGAAAACTGTGGAGAGATTGGAGACTGGAATTAGTAAGGATGGGCTGAGGGAGGATCCTTCTGTTTTAGATTTAGAAATGGAGGAGGCAGGAGTCACTGAGGCTGATCAACTGTTTCTCTCCTCTTTCAGGTTCTTACCCCATATCTGGCTTCTGATCTTTTCTTAATAAATATTATTTATGCCAATTCATGGTGGTGCAAACCTATAAAACCAGCAATCAGTAAGCAGTGGTAGGCGGGTCTTTGTGTGTTTGAGACCATCCTGGTCTAAAAGAACTGTTTCCAAGAGAGGCTCCAAAGCCACAGAGAAACCCTGCCTCAAAAACCAAAAGGAGAAAAAAAGTGATTACTTTTATTAACACTTTATGAGGTGCCTTAAAAGATATTCTCAGTAAAGTAAAAGGGAAAATTAAGACTACCAGAGATAGATTAAATAATAGATTATTAATGTTATAGTTTTCAAATGCTACTGAAAAGGAAATAACAGCATTGGGAGATATTTAAAAAAAGAAACTGCTAAATTAAAGCAACATATGTACTTTAGAGATACTTTGAGCTCGAAATAAAAACCAAGATATGTGTTACATCAGGGAAGGAGATTTGCTTTTGTTTCCACAGGGGTGGGGGCGGGGAACCCAGTGACCATAAAAAATTATAGAGATTATATTCAAACAAACAGATATTTTCCATTGGATTAAATATAACTTGCCAAAAACTAGAAAACTGCAAAGGTATGTTGAGGCAGGTTTTGTTTTGTCTTTCAAAAACATAATATTTTCCAATGAAGGAATATAAAGACCATTGGTGTCGTGGGGTTCTAGGACTGTGTCTTCTAGTAAAGTGTTTGTGTGTCACTGGGTTCTGCATTTCTGGGACAGTTTTGGGTGTAGCAGTGGTACTGACTTAGCTATATTTACATGTATAAAAGACATTTATTTACTATTCTCATTACAATTAGTGTTCTGATTTACATGAATGTTTGACCTTTAATACCAAAATTATAGTAGAATGCCCTGGATATAAAGATACTCTGGCTTATCTTTTGGATCAAGAAAAACAGGAAAAACATAAGTTTAACATGTACAAGTCATTGGAAGCAAAGTTGTTAGAACAGGCTTTTCAAAAAATATAACTGGTGTTAAAGAAGTTCCTCATTAGGCTCTGTGTCCAATTCTAGGATAATCAACAATGTGTTGGTTATTCCCAAATTGTTTGAAGAAAGCTGAGTACTTCATATAATTAATCATGGGGCCTTAGTTGTGCCCTAGAAATGATTTCACAGTCTAATAAGTTCTGTTGTGAAAACAAATTTAAAATTTAGTCTTTGTTAGTAGGATGGCTTCATCATTTATTTACTCACAAAAAATGATATATCACTCTTCTTTGAGAACCTTAATGCATAGTACCTGTGCTAGTCTGAATGTAATTCCCCCCCCCAAGCTCATAGGGAATGGCAATCTTATGAGGTAGTTTGCTATCGTAGGTATGGAATTGTTGAGGCAAGAATGTCACTGTGGGGGTGGATACTGAGATCTCACATATGTCCACTCCATGAACAGTGTCCCAGACTACTTTCTATTGCCAGTGGTCAAGATGTGTAATTCCCAGCTCCTTCTATACCACCATCTCTGCCTGCATTCTACCATGTTGCAACATGAAGATACTTAATAAAAAACTCTAAAAATGTAAGCCACCCAATTAAATGTTTTCCCTTTAAAAAATTAGCCATAGCCAGAGGGTAGTATTTCAGGACTTTAATCGAAGCACCCAGGATGCAGAGTTAGGTGGATCTCTGTGAGTTTGAGACCATTCTGGTCTATAAGAGCTAGTTCCAGGACAGCCTCCCATGCCACTGGGAACCTGTTTTAAAGAGTAAAATAAAATATTAGCCATGTACATGGTGTCTCTTCACAGCTATACAAAAAAAACAAACAAACAAAAAAAACAAACAAAACTTGGTCAGTACATGATACATTACACTTTAGAGAGGAAATTTGAGAAACCCTGACAAATTTCCATTATACAAGATCATATTATACATAGGCTTGTGAACTTGCTGCTCCTCATATGTTATTAATAGAAAGCCTAGTATTCAATTATAGCCATTCTTTATTTCCTGTAACATACAATAACAGCTATTTAACTCATTAACCCCACCCCCAACATCCCCAAAGCCCAGAGCCCATCCGCTTACTTGCATTGGGCTCCCTCCCTCCCTGCAGGGGGGCTCCAGTGCCTTCCCGCCACAGCTGCCGCTGCCGCACCCGATCCATCCATTCATCCATTTATTAATTAATTTATTCATTTGTTCGTTCGAGTTTTCATTTATGGACGCCAGGGTGGGAGCAAGCATGCAGGTGCTGGCGAGTCTAGAAGGAACACCCCCTCCGCCATCACCACACTTGCCCCACCTGCTCACCCGCTGCCACTTCCTAAACTGCATCATTGACTTGACTGCTGCCACCTGGCTGCAGCCTGCCTTCAATTCACTCCTTAGCTCAGCTCTCTGTCACTGATTCACTGATTCACTATCGCATTCACCTGCAAAGCCAGCCTGGGGAGTCAGTGGTTCCTTGAGTTTTCCTGCTCCCTGCAGAGAACATTCTCAGGACTACATTTCCCAGGGTGCCCTGCACTCCCGACCCACCACTCTTCCGCCTGCCCGCTTCTGGGCTTCCTTCCTGGGATGGTACAATCCTTAGGACACTGGTGAGTCTCTTGTAATTTATTTACAGGGGGGAAGACAGGGCAGGGAGGGGAGGAAGGTCAGGGGAGAGAGGGCAAGAGAGGGAGGGTGTTAGTGTAATGAAGAAAGGGACGCTATGGAGCTCTGTGCAGCTCCATCCCTGTGCCGTATCTACCAGGTGAGATTTTTCTAATTCATTTTGATTTGGTCTGATTTAAATGGCTGCGTCATCAGAGAGGCTCTTTGGTGTGTAGAAACTTGTGGATTATATCCTGGAAGACAAAGGGAAGTTCCTATGGAGACCAGGAAGGTTTCAGGGTCTGCAATCTGAGCCTGGGGCGAGTGCTATTGAAATGCATATTGCTGCAGATCTACAGAAAGGATTTTTCTTGTGTGGGAGGCATGGCCAGGAACCACAATACTGTGTCTTTAAGCACACTCTAACCCTATGGGAGGTGCTCTTGTCACTCAAGCCTCACTATCCAATTATTCCCTCCAGGAGACCTGCCAGTCAGAAGAGGTGCCGGGCTCTTGCTGTCACCAGGCTTGACTTTGAAGAGGAGACAGCAGTTTTGTTTGCTGTGGTGCTGTTGCTGCTGCAGGGAGCTGAGCTGAGAGCTTCAGTGATCTGGGAAACAACAAAATGGTGAGCTAAGGAATGCTGCCTGCCGATGTGGAATAGAAGACAGTGAGGTGTGGTAGACTGTGTGGTGAGTCCTCCCTGTATCTGCAGGAGAGTGAGGCCAGATTCCCTGTCTTGGGAAATCCCATTTGGCCCATCCCATGTAAATAGTTCCACCTAGGAGGAGATCTCACACTAACTTTGCTCTGCAGGCTTAATTTGATCAAAGTATTGGGATCAGGGAGCTGGGTATAGGAGCAGGTTTCTAGTCAACTTAAACATTGTTTTTTTTTCAGTTTCAATTTTTGGAGACAGGGTTTCTATGTGTAGTTTTGGAGTCTATCCTAGCACTCACTCTATTCACCAGCCTGGCCTTGGACTCACAGAGATCCACCTGTCTCTGCATCCCACATGCTGGGATTAATAATGTTTGCCACCAACACCCAGCACAACTTCAGCATTCTTGATGAATATATGGAAAGCAGCTTGTCTAACTCAGAGATCCCCAGTTTTCCAGTATTTTCTTGATATTGAAACTCTACATTTAACATTTACATGTAATCTCCATTCATAGTTAATTTTGTACAGGTTGTCTAGAGGCATCTCATGTGTTGGATAGCACTCCCCTATTACACCATAATGTAAGAGAGTAGATTTGTTGATATAAATGATTTACCAATGCTTAGGAAATAGAATGTATCCCAAAATAGAATTGAGCTGTGGAGGACTGCCTCTGAAACACCCAAAGATAAGTACATTCTAACCAGCCTTGTTTGGATGCCAGGTTACACATTTGTTCATCAGGATTGTCCAGACATTGGCTCCAAACCATTACAAAGAATCTACCCCTGATTTACCACAAGCCACTAGGGCCATCCCCATATCAAAGAATAGCCCTCTAACAAGCTGGACAAGGAGGTATTACAGGGTCACAAACAACTCAAATCCTGTTGTCATAAAAGTCTAGTTGTTTTTTTTTTCTTGAAAATAAACATAATTATTTCAGGTGGGCAATATGATACTAGGTAATAATTATTTGTAAATAAAACACAGTTGTGTTAATAACTCACCTCATCAAGCAAGGTTTTCATGTCAGCCCTCAGGCAAGGAGGACTTAGTAACAACCTGGGGTCCAGGGCTTGGGAGCTTTCATTGGGGCATGATGTATTGAAAATAAAACTGAACTGTTTCTCTAAAATCGGCAATATGTTTGGGAGAGCTGGCAATGATTTGGGCCCATGAACTTTTTGAAATGTTGCTTCAAATCCTGAGAACCAAACTCTTTCCACCTTATTGGGAGCTATTGCCTGTCCTAAGGCCACTGTGTCTTAAGTCATTAATGACTGTTTACCTTGTGGGGCATTGCTTGACTAGTCGCCTCCTGAATTTCTTCAGTTATATGTTAGTTTTTGATAAATTCATATTGGTCTACCATAGCCTTTCTTCCTCCCACCCCATTTATGTATCATACAGGATGTTATTCTTCTCAAGTAGCTTAGTTAGTCTTGGGCATATTCTCTATAATATCTAGCATTTATCTTTTCTACCTTCTACTTGTCTATCTTTCATGTCCCCTATGACCTTCACCTCAGGACCCTGTCGCTGAAGAATGACCTGTTCTTTTAAGACAATGATGCACTTAAAAATTTATTTTAGCAAAGTCCTGGATGTGTGATTGTATTTTACTCAAGTGCTAGCATCGACTCCTAAGAACTTGCATTATTCTGGTTTATGGTGTTTATCTTTAGAGAAATGGACAAGAAATCTTTAATGTGCTCTAATACAAGTTTCTAGTCTCTGGAGCACACGGCCATAAGGACTCTTTCAACTTTTCAAAATAATTTTTGAGATTATAAATGCATCATACTCCCATAGTCTTTTCTGCCTTCTAGCCCTATTAGTACCCCATTGTTTTTGAATCTGTGTCCTGCTTTTCATTTTTTATTAGTTCAAATTAGGAACAAGCTTCTTTCACATGTCAATCTTTTCTCCCTCTCCCTGTCCTCACCCTCACCCCTCCTACCCTACCCCAACCTACCCCCCACCCAATACTCCCCTCCACTCACCAGGCAGGGTAGGGCCCTCAACACGGGCTCCACAAAGACCACCACATCATCCTGGACTGGCCCTCTGCCCTACTTCATGTGTCCAGGGCAAGAGTACATCCCTTCACATGGAATGGGCTCTCAAAGTATCTTCTTATATCAGGGAAAAATACTAATGCACTACCAGTGGCCCCCTAGAGTGCAGAGGCCTCCTCATTGACATCCATGTTCAGGGGTCTGGATCAGTCCTGTACTGGCCTCCCAGACAGCATTTCGGGTCAATGTGTTCCCCTTTTTCAGGCCAGCTGTTTGTGTGGGTTTCTCCAACCTGGGACCAACCCCTTTGATCTTCATTCCTCCCTCTGAACAACTAAGTTCCAGAGTTCAGTTCAGTGTGTATCTGTGGATGTCTGCTTCTGCTTCCATCATCCACTGGATGAGGGCTCTAGGATGGCATAAAAAGTAGTCATCAATCCCATTTCAGGAGAAGGGCGTTTAGGTTATCCTCTCCACCATTGCCTGGATTGTCAGTTCATGACATCCTTGTAGGTCTCTGGAAATCTCTCTAGTTTCAGATTTCTCTTCGGTCCTATAATGGCTCCCTCTAATATGGTATATCTCAACCTGCTGTCCTCTATTCTTCCCCCAACTCAATATTTCTCCATTTCCTCCTCTCCTCTCCTCCTGCTCTCATTTAGGCAGCCCTCCCTCCCCTCATGCTCCCAATTAGCTCAGAGTTCCTGCCCTTTCCCATTCCTGTGATCTATATATTTATCCCCTAGAGTACTTCATGTTTCCTAATTTCTTTGGTGAAAAGGATTGTAGGCAGGTAATCCTTTGCTCTATGTCTAAAATTCATATTAGAGTGAGTTCATACCATGTTTGTCTTTTTGTGACTGGGTTACCTCACTCAGGATGGTTTCTTCTAGTTCCATCCATTTGCCTGCGAACTTCAAGATTCTATTCCGTTTTTCTTCTGAGTGGTACTCCATTGTATAAATGTATCACATTTTCTCTATCCATTCTACAGTAGAGCAGCATCTAGGTTGCTTCCAGCTTCTGGCTATTATAAACAATGCTGCTATGAACATGGTTGAAAATACATCCATATTGTATGAGCATGCATTATTTGGGTGTATACCCAAGAGAGGAATTTCTGGATCTTGAGGTATACTGATTCCCATTTTTCTGAGCAACCACCATAGTGAATTCCATAGTGGTCTTACAAGTTTGTACTCCCACCAGCAATGGAGGAATGTTCCTTTTTCTCCACATCCTCTCCAGCATAGATTGTCATAGGTGTTTTTGATTTTAGCCATTCTGACAGGTGTGAGGTGGTATCTCAGAGTTGTTTTGAGTTGCATTTCTCTGATGTTCAAGGATTTTGAGCATTTTCTTAAGTGCCTTTCAGCCATTTCTGATTCCTCTGTTGAGAATTCTCTATTTAGTTCTGCACACCACTTTTTAATTTCATTGTTTGGTGTTTTGGTGGCTAGCTTCTTGAGTTCATTTTATATTTTGGAAACCATCCCTCTGTCCGATGTGGGGTTCATGAAGATCTTTTCCTATTATGTGGGCTGTCATTTTGTCTTAATGACTGTGTCCTTTGCCTTACAGACGCTTCTCAGTTTCAGAAAACAGACCTCAATGTTTGTGCTACTGGTATAATGTTCAGGAAGAGGTCTCCTGTGCCTATTCGTTCAAGGGTATCTCCCACTTTCTCTTCTAGAAGATTCAGTGTGGCTGGATTTATGGTGAGGTCTTTAATCCATTTGCACTTAAGTTTTGTGCATGGTGACAGATATGGATCTATCTGCAATCTTTGGCATGTCTGAATACAGTTGTTGAAGATACTATCTTTCTTCCATTGTATAGATTAACATCTTTTTCAAAATTAAGGTGTTCATAGGTGTGTGGGTTAATATCAGGGTTTTTATTTTGGTTCCATTGGTCTATCTGTCTATTTTTTTGCAAATACCAAGCTGTTTTCAGAACTATGGCTCTATAATAGAGCTTGAAGTCAGTGATGGTGATGCCCCCAGAAGATCCTTTATTGTACAGGGTTGTTTTGGCTATCCTGGGTCTTTTGTTTTTCCATATAAAGTTGAGTATTGTTCTTTCAAGTTCTGTGCAGAACTGTGTTGGGATTTGGTGGGCATTGCATTGACTCTCTATATTACTTTTGGCAAGACTGCCATTTTTACTATGTTGATTCTACCTATCCAAGAGCATGGGAGTTCTTTCCATTTCACAGTATCTTCTTTAATTTCTTTCTTTAAGGACTGAAAGTTCTTACTGTACAGGTCTTTCACTTTTTTGGTTAGTGTTACCAAATATATTTCATGTTGCTTGTGGATATTGTGAAGGTTGATGTTTCTCTGATTTCTTTCTCATTGCATTTATCATCTGTATAAAGTAGGGCTACTGATTTTTTTGAGTTAATTTTGTATACTGCTACTTTGCTTAAGGTGTTTATCAGCTGTCGGAGTTCCCTGGTAGAGTTTTTCAGGCCACTTATGTAGACTATCCTATCATCTGCAAATAGTGAAAGTTTGACTTCTTACTTTCCAATTTGTATCCCTTTGATCTCCTTTTGTTGTCTTATTGCTCTAGCTAGAACTTCAAGTACAATATTGAAGAGATATGGAGAGAGTGGACATCCTTGTTTTGTTCCTGATTTTAGAGGAATCGCTTTGAGTTTCTCTCCATTTATTTTGATGTTTGCTGTTGGTTTGCTGTATATTGCTTTTATAATGTTAGGTATGTTCCAGTTATCCCTGTTCTCTCCAAGATCTTTATCATGAAAGGGTGTTGGATTTTGTCAAAGGCTTTTTCAGCATCTAGTGAGATGATCATGTAGTTTTTCTTTTTTAGTTTGTCAATCTGGTGGATTACATTAATGGATTTTTCATATGTTTAACCATCCATGCATCACTGGGATGAAGCCTACTTGATCATAGTGGATGATTTTTCTGAAGTGTTCTTGGATTTGATTCGCCAATATTTTGTTGAGTATTTTTGCATCGATGTTCATGAAGGATATTGGTCTGTAGTTCTCTTTATTAGTTTTACTTTGTGTGGCCTGTATATCAAGGTAATTGTTGCTTCATAAAAAGAGTTTGGCAATATCCCTTCAGCTTCTATTGTGTGGAACCACTTGTGCAGTACAGGTAGTAGCTCTTGTTTGAATTTCTGGTAGAATTCTGCAGTGAAGGTATCTGACCCTGGGCTTTTTTTGGGTGGAAGGCTTTTGATGATTGCTTCTATTTCATTCAAGGTTATAGGACAATTTAAACTGCTTATCTGTTTTGGGTTTGATTTTGGTAAGTGGTATCTATCCAGGAAACTGTCCATTTCCTTTAGATTTTCGAGTTTTATGGAGTAAATATTTTCAAAGTATGACCTGATGATTCTCTGGATTTCCTCAGTGTCTGTTGTTCTATCCCCCTTTTCATTTCTGATTTTGTTAATTAGCATGCTCTCTCTCTCTCTGCCTTTTGGTTAGTTTGGATAGAGGTTTGTCTATTTTGTTGATCTTCTCAAAGAACCAAGTGTTTTTGTTTCATTGATTCTTTGTAATGTGTTCCTCGTTTTTATTTTATTGATTTCATCCCTCAGTTTGATTATTTCCTGGCTTCTACTCCTCCATGGTGAGTTTGCTTCTTTTTGCTCTAAATCTTTCAAATTTTCTGTCAATTCTCTCATGTGACTATTCTCCAGTTTCTTCACATGAACATTTAGTGCTGTGAACTTTCCTCTTAGCACTCCTTTCAAAGTGTCCCATAAGTTTGGGTATGTTGTGTCTACATTCTCATTAAATTCCGGGAATCTTTAATTTCTTTTTTTTTTATTTCTTCCTCAACCCAGGAATAGTGTAATTGGGTGTTATTCAATTTCCATAACTTTCTATGTTTTCTGGAATTTTTATTGCAGTTGAATTCTAGCTTTAAAGCATGGTGATCTGATAAGATACAGGGGGTTATTTCAATTCTTTTGTATATTTGGAGGTTTGCTTTGTTGCCAACTATGTGGTCAATTTTAGAGAAGGTGCCATGTGATGCTGAGAAGAAGGTATATTCTTTTGTGTTTGGATGCAATGTTTTATAGATATCTGTTAAACCCATTTGGGGCGTAACTTCTGTTAGATCCTTTGTTTCTTTGTTAAGTTTCTCCCTGATGGTCCTGTCTAGTTGTGAAAGTGGCATGTTGAAGTCTCCTACTATAAGTGTGTGTGTGGTTTTATGTGTGGTTTGAGCTTTAGCTTCTTTTACAAATGTGGGTGCCTTCGTATTTGGGGCATAGATGTGCAGGATTGAGACTTCATCTTGAAGGACTTTTCCTGTGATGAGTATGAAATGTCCTTCTTCATCTCTTTTAATTGATTTTAGTTTGAAATCTGATTTCTTAGATATTAGAATTGCTAAACCAGCTTGTTCCTTGGATCCATTTGATTGGAAAATCTTTTCCCAACCCTTTACTCTGAGGTAACGCCTGTCTTTGAAGTTGAGGTGTGTTTCTTGTATACAGCAGAAGGATGGATTCGGTCTTTGTATCCATTCTGTTAGCCTGTATTGTTTTATGGGCTGGTTAAGACCATTGACATTGAGGGATATTAATGTCCATTGATTGTTTGTTCTTGTTTGTTTTGGATTTATTGTTAATGGTGTCATTGTGTGTGGATTTCACCCTCCTGTTTCTTTTTGTGTTTGGTAGAATTGGGTTATCTATTGCCTATATATTTGTGAGTGTAATTATCTTTGTTGGGTTGGCGTTTACCTTCTAGAAATTTCTGTATTGCTGGATTTGTGGATATGTATTGTTTAAGTCTGGTTCTGTCATGGAATATCATGGTTTCTCCATCTACAGTGACTGAAAGTTTTGCTGGGTACAGTAGTCTGGGTTTTCTAATCTGTGGCCTGCTTTTCTTTAACTCAGGTACACATTAAGAACAGTTATTGTGTGAATGTGACCTGTGTTTCCCAGCTCTGAGGCAATGGTTTGCTTCACAGGACAGTGAGTGTGTAATGAAATGTGCACACAAAAGACTCTGTGCTTTGGATGAAGGACAGGCTGTGTTAGATGAGAGAGGAGAAGTTTCTACTAAAATACAAACATTTTAGTCTAGGGCTCTGTCTACTTTGCTGTAAGGGCAGTCCTGGAAATACGGTGCTGTCTGAGTCATTTGATCTCTGATCACCCAGTAGGTAAGCTGCTAATATGGGTCCTACCAGGGTGGCCCTAGCTTATGTGGGGTTTTGAGGGGCCGTTATTAGCAGTCAGGTGTACTAGGGGCAGGTAATTTATGGTCTCTTGTCATAGTTTTTTCTGGCTTTTCTGAAATGGGTTTTGAGAAGGACCACAAGTTTTACCATGGTAGGTGAATGGTGTTCAGAGCAGGTCTGTTGAGCTATCATTGCATTTGTTTGTATATTTAATTTCTGTTTGCTTTTCAAGATATGGTTTCCCTGTGTAACCTTTGTGGCTGTCCTGGAACTCACCTTGTATATAAGTCTGGTATGAACTCACAGATATCTTACTGCATCTGCCTCCCAGGTGCTGTTATTAAAGGCATGTGCCAACACCACCACCACCCAGTAAGCTTTCAATTCTGTTGGAAGTTGAACAGAACATGAGCCAGTGTGTAGTTCTGTTGGTACATATGTTGAGCTGGGCAATGTCCTTTGTCCTCCATGCCTCCCAGTATGGATTTACTGGTAATAGGATACTCTGCAGCCCTGGCATGGGGGACAGAATTCTTGCAGTATCACTGTCCAGTGTTCACATGTGGGCACTGCTTTTGGTTGTAGTGGGAAAACAGATTAGAACACAGGAGGTTTGGTTTCTAGAAGTTCTGAATATTGCATTCCATCCACTTTCTGACCCCAGGGAATGTGAGTCATTCCACAAGTGATCTTCAAAGTCTGTCATATAATTTGGTTCATGGCCTAGGAGCAGCCGTATGTCTCTTGGCTGAAAGAGTTTTGCTTTATGTGGAATGGGCTTTCAAAGTCCATTAATATACTAGTGATGAATTCTAATCCACTACCCCAGGCCCCATAGATTTCCCAGGCCTCCTAACTGACACCCATATTCAGGGGGTCTGGATCAGTCCTATGCTGGTTTCCCAGCTTTTAGTCTGTGGTCCATCAGCTCTCCCTTGTTCAGGTGAGCTGTTTCTGTGAATATCTCCCATTTGGTCTTGACCACTTTTCTCATCACATCTCCCTATCTGAAATTAGATTCCAGGAGTGTGGCTCAGTTTTTAGCTGTAGGTGTCTGCTTCTGCTTCTATCAGCCACTGGATGAAGGCTGTAGGATTCCATGTAAGGTAAATTCTTGCCCATTGCTTACAGTGCTATTTGGTGTCATTCTTGTAGACATCTGGACATTTCCCTAGTGCCAGATTTCTCTTTAATTTTATGATGGCTTCATCTATTTTGGAATATTTTTTCTTGCTCTCCTCTATTCTTCCCCTGACTCAATCTTTCTGTCCCTCAAGTCCTCCTCTCCCCTCCCCCTCTTCCCTTTTCTTTCTCCTAACTCTTTTTCCCCTCCACCCATGATAACAATTTGCTCAGGAGATCTTGTCCCTTTCCCCATCTATGGCAAACCATGTATATCTCCCTTAGGATTCTCCCTGTTTCCTAGCTTCAGTGGTGGTGTGAATTGTAGGCCTAAAACCCATATATAACAGAGCCCATACCATATTTTTCTTTTGTTGACTGGTTTACCTCACTCAGGATGCTTTCTTCTACACTCATCCATTTGCCTGTGAATTTTAAGATTCAGTTATTTCTCTGCTGAGTACTACTCCATTGTGTAAATGTACCCTATTTTCTCTACCCATTCTCCAGTTGATGGGCATCTAGGTAGAATCCAAGTGCCAGCTATTACAAATAATATTGCTATGGACATAGTTGAACAGATGTCCTGTTGTATGAATGTTCATCTTTTGCTTATATGCCTATGAGTGGAATTGCTGTATGCTGTGGTGGAATTGATTCCAATTTTCCTGAGGAACTTCCTTACTCGTTTCCAAAGTGGTTGTACAACTTTGCACTTCCCCCAGTAGTGGAGGGATGCTATTTCTCAAATCCTCTCCAGCATAAACTGTCATTGGTGTTTTTGATTTTAGCCATTCAGGCAAGAGCAATGTGCTACCTCAGAGTTGTTTTGATTTGCATTTTCCTGATCACTAAGTATAAGCACTTGCTAAGCTCATTCTTAAGTTTCTTTCAGGCATTTTATATTCCTCTATTGAGAAGTCTCTATTTAATTCTGTATCCCACATTTTAAATGGATTTTTTTGGTGTTTTGGTGACTAGTTAACTTGAGTTTTTTGTATGTTTTGGAATTCAGCCCTCTGTCAAATATGCGGTTGATGAATGTTCTCCACTTTTTTGACCTGCCTTTTTTGATTGTGTCCTTTGATTTACAGAAGCATCTAAGTTTCATTTATTAATTGTAGATTGCCATGTCTGTGTTACTGGTGTTATGTTCAGGAAGCTGTCTACTCTACAAATTCTTCCTGGGTACCTCCTACTTTCTCTTATAAGATGGTCAGTGTGGGGCTATTTATCTTGAGGTATTTCATCCGTTTGCACCTAAGTTTTGTGCATGGGAATGGATATGCATCTGTCTGTAGTCTTACATGCCAACACCCAGTTATGCCACCACTACTGAAGATGCTTTCTGTTTTACATTGTATAATTTTAGCTTCATTGTTCAGCATCAGCTTTTCATATGTATGTGGGTCCTGTCATGGTTTTCAATTCAATTCCATTGGTCTACCTATCTTTTAACTTATTTTACTATACTGTATCATGATTGAGCATCAGTGGGGTTGTATTTACCTGAAAGAAAAGGAATTATAGGGAGATTTTGATCCAAAGCAAGAGATCACCTCTATGTTTGGAGAGAGCTCTAGAGCATGGTATTTCTGTTTTTTTGAAGAAGTATCAGTTGCTTGAGGTTCAGAAACAACAGTTCAAATATCATTTTGAGGTGATTTTGTGAAAGTTGTGAAGTCTCTGTTTATTTAATCTTTATATCCATAGAATTATATGAAGCAGGTTAGCATTGGTCAAGATCACCCTGTCTTTTCCTGCATTTTCTATTGTCTTTTGTTTAGAAGTTGCCAATATTTTTCCTGCCTTATTTCTTAGGTTTTTCTCACCAACCCCTTCCTTCTTTCAAAAATATTTTGTGTATTTTTGATTGTTGTCTATTTGTTACAAGTATAGATATCATATTAAGTGAATCTGTGTAGTAATTTTCTGTACTGTATATTGGTAACCTAGTTATACTCATTTTATTAAAAATGTTGGACCTTTACCAATTTGTCTTCATAAAATATGTCATCAGTTCCTGAAATTTTTGTTTTTGGGAGAAGTTTCTGTGGAGAGACAGTTTTATTCAAATTCATCATTTCAGATAAATTTTGCATGCTGTGGAGAGACATTTATCTTAAATGCTTTCCTCTTCCTATTTCCTGGCATACTGGCATATTTGCTTGTTGCTATAGCATTTCTTGCTATCTTTATGTTTGTGTCTTTTTTTTTCGCTCCTCTTCTTCTTCTCTCCTCTCTGCGTGCCCCCCTAAAGCGCTCTCTCTCGTCTCACTGCCCGACTGCCGCATTAAAAGGTGGGTGACACTTAAGTGATTTATATGAGTAATACATTGGCTTTGGATTTTAAAACCTTCTCATATATTGCTGTCTCTGTCTCCTAATTAGCCTCAGGTATCAACATGACAAATTCTAGGGTCATCTGAACAAACATCAACTGACTATGTTCTTACATCAGAATATCTGATTTCTGCCTGAAAAAAGATTGTTTGACTGATGGTTGATGTGTGAAGAAGACTTCCACTGAGCTGGCAGTGTCTCTTGGCAAGTGGGTCTGGGCTGGTTAAGAAACCTAGCTGAATGCAATATAGTGACAAAGCAAACAAGAAAATAAAAAACAGTGGTTCCAGATTTTTTCCTTCAGTGACTAACCTGAGTTTCTCTCCTAAGCTCCCAAAAAGATAGACACAAACAACAAATTCAGTACATCACTACAGTAGCTTTTACTTTCATTCATCTTTTCTCAGAATACTTTAAGGGATTAAGTCATTTCAACTTTCAAGAATTATATCATCTTTTTAAATAAGGTCTTAATTGTGCTTGAAATGTGATGGAATATTTATGACTTGCTGTAGTACAATAGCCAGAATCTGGTAGTGATTTATTACTCTGGTGGATGTTGGTAGTGATTTTATGCTGGTGTTCAGTTAGCTTGCTTTGAGTGATTGCAGGTCTAAGTGCTTTTTTCTCAGTCTTTCTTTGTTGGAAGAGTGTTTTTTTTTCCCTTGGCTTCCATTTGCTCTCTGATTTTCTGATATAAGGGCTTATGGTTGAACGTGCCTTCTCCCCTCAGTTTGGGGGCTAGAAATCTTGTTGTAGTTGTGGCATTTGTTCCAGCAGGGAGCAAGTACTAGGATAATAGTTTGAGCCACCACCACCTGTTCCTACTCCTCTTTTAGACTGGATCAATCTAGTGTAGCCAACGGTTGACTAGAATTCACAGGGATCCACTTTCCTATGCCTCCCCAAGTGCTGGGTTTAAAGGTGTGCTCCACCATGACCTGGCATCTATGGCTAACTACTGCCTGGCTGCACACTCTGGTCTTCAGTCAAGGTTTTTATTTTTGTTTTATTTTGTTGTTTTTTCTTTGTTTTATGTAGACAGGGTTTTTCTTTATTTCTTTGGAGCCTGATCTGGAACTTGTTTGAAGTCACAGAGATCTACCTGCCTCTATCTCACAAGTGCTGGGATTAATGTCATGTGCCACCACCAAATGGCAAGACTCAATTTT
>NW_023276845.1:0-16764 GCF_003668045.3 Cricetulus griseus
ATGGATGTTTTATGTTTGTCACACACACTGATATTTAATGAAGACCCTCAATAGATAAGGATATACTTCCCTAAAGGAGGGAGGGTGCTGTGGTATGCTCAAGACTTTCCTGGGGAATCTTAGAAACTATTTCCCATGGAAATGCATAGATAATTCATATGAAATTTCCCATCAATCCCAATTCCCCAAAGGGTACAAATAGCAAAAATCACCCAAATATGCAACAGGTGGAGATGAAACCATTTGTGTTATAGAAGCCATTATAGAGTGTAGACTTGCTGAAAGTGTTTCAAGGCGCTGTGCTGGATTTCTGACTTCTGCCATTCTCATTAGATTTGGCTGTGCCAAAAGACTTTCCAGATTTCACTGAAAATGAATACACAACCTACAAAATTTATGAGACACCATGAAAGTTGTGCTAAGGAGGAAGTTCATATACTAAGTGCACGCCCCAAGTTGTGATGATGTCACTTTGGTAACTTAATAGTACAAATGAAAATTGTATAACAAAAAGAAGCAATCATTGCAAATAGCAGTGGAAATCAAGAAATAATCAAGCTTGGAGTTGAAATCAATGAAATATAGACAAAGACAAAAGTACAGGTATCAAGGAAACAAAGAGTTGGTTCTTTGAGACAATCAACAAGAGAGACATACCTTTATGTAAACTAACTAAAGGTGGTGTAAGAAAATCCAAGCTAAAAAATAAAAAATAAAAATGAGGACAAAACAACAGACACCTAGAAAATACAAAGAAACATTCCAACACAATTAAACCTGTACACCACCTAAATGGAAAATCTAAAACAATGGATAATTAAGTCAACACATACAACTTACCAAAGATAAATGAAGATCAGATAAACAATTTATATTGATGTATAACCAGTAGTGAAATAGAAGCATTCTTTGTAAGTACCTACCAAACCAAATCCCATCCCAGATGGTTTTAGCACAAAGTTCCATCATGCCGGGTCTCCCAGCAGGTAGGGCTGGGGAAGTGCCGGGCCAGCAGGACTCTTCCATGGACTGAGCAGAATGGTGAGTGTCAAGACTCAAAACCACCTTAGTAGTTACCAGGGAGAAATACAAACTGATTCTGGAGACTTGTCAAAGAAGGATCTTGCTTTAATCCAACAGGCAGGAACAAATGTAAGGGTTGATCTGGGGGATGGGAATCTTGGGATGGATTAAGGTGACATTTGGAGTAAGGGCCAAGATTATTTCACAAAGCTGGCAAGTAGGTAGGCAGGGGGCAGTCTTATATCAGGCCTTGCTGAGTCACCCCCGCCACGGAGGTTACAGGCTAGAGATAGGTCACCAAAATCTAGCCAGGCTGAGAATGTTACACTGGGTTTCACATCTGAGCCTTTTTAGGCCCAAAATATCACACTTCCAAGGAAGAGTTAATGCCACCAATATTTACATTATTACACAAAACAGGAAGAGAAGGACATTGATCAATTCATCTCATGAGTTTAAATTTACTCTGAAACCCAAAACCACTTAAGGACCCAACAGAAAAAGTGAATCACAGACTAATTTCCATTACAAACATAGATGCAAATTATTTAAAATGATCAAAAATTGAATCAAAAAACACATCAACAAGACCATCCATCAAGATCAAGAAGGCTCCTTCCAAGATATTCACTAGTAAATGAAACACATGCTGTAACTAGAGTCAAAAGATTAAAAGCAGAACCATAGAAACACACTCTTCCCTGACCAACTCAGCATAAAAACTAATCAATCCCTCCAAAGAAGATCTACCAGACCATGCCCATGAACTCCAGCAAATATCTAAGCATGTTCAAGCTCTGTGATTGAAATCTGAACATTTGCCTCCCCCCAAAATCTTCACCACAGAAAATCTATATCCCTAAGAAGCTCTATAGAAGTGTTGCACCTGTTCAGTTGGGAGCTGATATTTTCCATCTTTGGAGATGCAGCCACACTCCTGGATTCCTTACTGTCAATTAATCTCTTCAGTGAGGTGTGAGTAAATTACCTTCTTACACTTCTTACACCCAGTAGAGTGAACCAGAGAAATAAATCATTTTGCAGGAGCAGGAGCAGAACTTCTCCATTGCTCTGAAAACTGCCTTATCAGAGTGGAGCAGAGAAGAGAAGTAATGACTCTCCCAGAGAGGAGCAGAACTGCTATATCTCTGAGGAGAGACTTCCATTACAGAACTGAGCTGTTATTGACCTCTTGGAGAAGCACAGGATAGCTACATTTCTGTGGGGAGAGTATCCCCCACCAGAATAGAACTGTAGGTATTGCCTGGCATCCATTTGTCAGGATAACTTTAGTTTCTGGTGTAGATATAGCCTGGCTTCCAATGGACTGGATATCTTTATCTTCACAGCTGAAAACCCCACAGGTATAGACTTACTCTGAGAGCCAGGATAACATTCCCTTCTAAGCTACAGCTGAAGCCTGTCTTGTGAGAGCCAGCATAATTTGCCTTAGGAACTGTAACACTTACAGGTGTACCCTGCCTTCAGAGAACCAGGAAATCTTTCCCTTCAGAGATGTAACACTTTCAAGTATTCCCTGGATTCTGACAGCCAATATATGTTTCCCTTCTGACCTGTAACACTTAAAAGTATTTCCTGATATCTTTCAGCCAGTATACCTTTTGCCCCAGAGCTGTAATACTGACAGTAACTGAGACCCAGAGATATCAATATCTTATTATTCTTTATCTGTGGATATTACCCATCAAATATATAACTAAGCTATAATTGATTGCCTTCTTGAGGTTATTTCTGGAGGAACTGACTAAGGGGACATATGGTTGTTCCAGGTATTAGTATTTAGGCATCTGTACAGGGTTGTCCTTGGGGTTCTGACAGGATTTGCCCTCAGCTGCAGCCAATAAAGCACCACCTACGCATATTCACTGTGTTCCCTTTTACAAGGGCCCTGCCCTCCTTTCATTCTACACTATCTCTTTCTTATTCTCTGCCTCCCACCTGTCTCTCAGTGGATCTTTCCTCACTCCTGCTGCTCCTGTCCCCAGATGCTGGTCCCTCCTCCCATTTTTCCCCATTTTTTATCCCATTCCCTAAAAAAATCCCCTCTAATTAAACCTTGTAACATGGCATCTTTTTCTATCAAGGCAGGTTACTTTAAATTGCAACACCTGGCCACGGCTAACAGAATGTAATTTGTGAGTGGCTTGAGGGTGGGTGCAGACTTGAACAGCAACATAGATTTTGGTGTGGGAGGAGACATTTGATTGAAGGAGGGAAATGTACAGTATGACTGGCAAAACTCACCAATGTTTGTGGTGTGGTAAGAACAGTTATTGCAGTGGACACTTCCTGAAATATATGAATGAATTCTATAAACAATGACTAAAATAGTATCTCAGTTGTTTATATCTACACAGCTTATGAAGCTTCCCGTAAAAGGACTGGGTTGCATTCAATTGAGTCATTGGCCAAGGTGGTCCTGAGAAAATCCTCAAACAAGCCAGCCTGCTGTTAAGACAATAGTTTCCTCTCCACAAACTGACAACAAGGCCCTATTGCTGCAGAGAATACCTACAGAATTCATTAACATGTAAAAGCAAAGCTGTTACCTACATAGAACTTTAACCTGATGTTCCAGTGTCTTTAATATGGGAAGCTATTCTTCAGGTACTGAAAATGAAACATTAACACCAACCCAGCTACAGATCATTCAATGACTACAAAAACTGCTATGGCATTGGTGCCACAAAGCTTGTGGGAGTAATAAACCTATGTGTAATTTGTCCTAAGGCACACGCCACAAGATGTAACCCTTATATGGCACTCCATAGATGACCTAGAGCTGAAGACTAGATAGCACAGAGAACAGAGTAAGAAAAAATACTACTAATCTAATAAAAAATATTCTGCAGCAATTAAAACAGTATTCATCCCTAGTGCACAAATGGGCTTTAGGAAGCCATTCTCTATGGAGGGATACCCTCTCAGCCTAGGGCAGAGCCTGGATCTTGCCAAAATGATGTGTCAGACTTTGATGTCCCTTCATGGGTGCCTCACCCTCCCGGGGGAGTGGATGGTGTGGAGGAATTGTTATTGTTGGGTGCCATGGATGGAAGGGAGTGAGAGAGAATGGAGGTTGGTATGTAAAATAAGATTGTTTTTAAATTAAATAAAAATTTATTTTAGAATAAACAAGAATAAAAAAGATACTGATAAAATGACTCTTCACTATATTCTGATGCACTCATGGGTCAGAAACACATTGAGCCATCACCAGTGAGGCTTCCTCCTATAGCCAATTGGAACAAACACAGAGAACCACAGCAAGATATTATGCAGAGAGAAAGAGAGCGCTCAGAAGATACATCTTTAAGTAGGATGTATCTATATTATCCCTCCCCTTAGAGCTCAAGGAAACCCTCAGAAGAGGAGCCAGTAGGAATGTGTGAACCAAAGGGCATGGATGACACCAGGAGTACAAGATTTTCTAAAGCAGCTGACCAAAACTTATATGAATATAGATGGGCTGAAGTATCAACCACAGGCCCTATACTGGTCTAAACCAGATCCTTGACACATACTTTATAGCTTTCATATTAGCACTTTTATGTGCTAATATCTGTGCCTGTGTATAAGTGGGCATATGCTTCTTGTGCTTTGCTTGGGGTTCTTTTTCTCATGTTGCTTTGCCTTGTCCATCTTTGATGTAGTAAGTTTTGATTTATCTTCTTATACTTCATTGTCTTCAAAAAGTCTCTGTGATAAAATGTGAGTAAAAATATTTCTTTTCTTTAAAATGAGCAATGTATAGTTCTTTCTTTTCAAAGATTTATCCTTACTGTATTAGTTCACAGAGGTCAGAATACGTGCTTGCATCCTCTAGAACTGAATTTATGAATGCCTGTGGATGTCCCTGTGGATGCTGTGAATAGAATCTCTGAAAGAACAGTCAATGCTTTTGAACACGTGGGCCATTTTTCCAGTCCCAGTAATGCTCAACTTTACAACCAGAATTTTATTTTTTGTTTCCTGTTTTGAAATTTTAAAGACTTTGTGAGATGAAATAAAATTCATGTGTTTTATCTATCAAAAATGAAAAAATCCTAGTTTCGATGACAGTCCTAAATCACAGTTAGAATGAATAGCATAAAAGATGACCAAAAATTAATGAGCCAGTAGAAATTTCGGGGAATCTCCTGAGCAAATCTAGTGTGAGGAAAAACTGAAGAAGAGAGTGTAGTGAACACAGATGATTTTGTTAATATATGTGTACAAATATGTTATTTTCAATCACAAATCTTAGGGGACTTTCTGAAGCTATATGAGTCAGGAAAGCACACGCACAATTGCCTGTCCATTTTTATTACAACCTTATTCACAATACTAATGACATGGAATCAACCTGGATGCTTGCCAACAAATGAGCAAATAAAGAAACAATAACATTTAAATTTTTGTTTTACTTCACACATACATAGTCATTAATTCTATTTGTAATGTATTCTTTGATTTTTCTAAGCTGTGTTCAATAAATTATCTCACTTGAATACATACACTGAATGTTTATTGTCAAACAACTAATTATACAGAAGTTTAAATAAATACTTTCCCTGTAATTCAAAATGATTGAAACTGAAGATAAATTTAAATGAATTATATTACTAGGCCCATGCTTCTATTAGAAGTCAGATAAAAGCCATGCATAGGTTACATACATACAACAGATTTGCTCTCAGCCTGGAAGAATTAAATAATATCATTAGCAGGAATAGGGGTTGTAACAGTAAAAAATCATGGAAAACTCGGGAGTAGGACTGGGGAAATTAAGGCTTTCACACAATTACTTCCTACTAAGATACTCAGCAAAAAACTACTTCAAGCCACTACTGAAATGTAAATGAGAAAACAATGTAGGAAATTAAAGATGAAGGAGAAGAAATTAATCTTCATAAGGTATCTGTCATAATTGGGGATAAGAGAGGGAGATCTGGTTTTAGAAATCAAATTCTCATTTTAACTTATTAATAATGATTGGTTGGAAGGAGGAGTGATGGGTCTTACACAATATTTGAAATAAGGTACAAAGATCTTGTTTCTATCTGGATATTTTTAAATATTTAAAATCAAATTTTAATATGTAAATGAACTGTGGTTGTGTGATAAACTGGATAGTTTTGGATACAAGATGACTTGGAAAAGTTTATATTCAACCAGATTATTGGTTCCCCGGACAATGGAAACACAGGTTTGGTTTTGAGGGGATATTCTGTATCTGTCCCTGGTGTAACATAGGTCACACATTGCATGCTCTGTGCTCCAGAAATTAGGCTTCATTGCCTTGGTGTGCATTTGGTAATGCAATATCCAATATGTAACCATGAATACTGAATTTGAGTGTCTTCCTCAAAGCATTAACTTATGAATTCACTGTGAGTCATCTAACAATATCCACCCACTCATTTTTAATAATGTTCACAAAAATTCAGGTAAGTTGGGAACAATTTCCCTGAAAATGTCTTCTGCTCGGGGTCCTTATATCACAGAATGAGCGATGCCGTGGAAGGAGATACTGAGCTATCCCCATACGTATGTATTAACTCACGTTTTTCACATGGACTGTGGACCTCAGACACAGAGCCCCAGGGAAGAGAGTGTTCAATATTCCTCCAGGTGTGAGGAAACACCTGTGGGGAAAAACAAATCTTGGATTTGAATATCCTCTCATTTGGCCAAAAAATAAAACAGGAGGGAATAAGTGGGTGTCCATTTAATAGGCTTATGTACATGACACTTCAGAGTTTATGCTGCCCTAGTGGAGCACAGGACAGAAATGTCACCTTTATTTTCCTCTTGTTGCTCCTGACTATTCCCCTTTTCATGGAATGGTTCATTCATCCCAGGTATTTTCGGGAAAATGAAGCAGAATGAAGAAAAACATGGAGACTTGAAAACAGGTTGTGTCTTCATTCCCCAAACAGTGAAGACAGTGTAGGTCAAAAAAATTTTCAATATACAATAAGGTTTTTGTATTTTCCATGTAAATGATATCATGAATAATATTTAATGATGTGTCTTGAGTCTTCTGTCCTGTTCTCTCAACATCCACTCAAAAAAAAATGTCCCCAAATTCTATTAGAGATTAGTTGTGATTTTACCATTTTTAAATTCTTAAATGTGTGGTTTTCTTTTCAGTTACCCTCCCACTTACAAGGCTGGAAGTGTAGTGAAGGAAGCACAACCAATCTACCACAACCAATCAAAATGAGCCCTCCTCTTGACATTGGCCATATTAGAATAGACAGCGACCTCCCAGCCACATACACTTTCAATAAATTTTGTCCTAAGAACTTGGAAGTAAATGTCCCTAGATTCTGATGATGGTCCTTTCATCAGTGTTTACTTGTGCGAGTACCACAGATGATTGTGTCACACATAGCTTCAGAGAGAAACCACATAGATATTAAGTCACTCCTTCAAATTCCTTGCATGTGGCCATTCTGCTTCCTGGAGATGATTCAAGGATAGAAGTAATGGGCATGTTTGTTGTGAGCCTGATATGTGTTACTGTTTCTCCATACTTCACTTATATACATGAGCAACCAATGACTCTAAAGTATAAAGCAGTCTAGTTCCCCACACTCTCTTTACAGAAAAGAAGGAATGGACAGGTTATAAATGATTTGTTAGTATTCTTTGAAATCTGAGGATACAACTAATAGTGATGCCTAGTTTCTGCCTTTGTCACTTGCGTGAATGACAGTTGTGGCATGTGATAGTTGGCAACACTTGAGAACAGAGATAGAGGAGAAAACTATTAGCTCATCTTTGCCCATATATAAGAATAAGGTGTCTTCACTGGAGAGGGTCTAGGCCCTGCTCCAAATGATATGAGAGACTTTTAAGATCTCCAATGGTAGGCCTCACCATCCTAGGGAAGCAGAAAGGAGTTGGGATAGGGGATGTTTTAAATTTAAATTAGAAACAAAATTGTTTTACATGTCAATCCAAGCTCCCACTCCCTTGCCTCCTCCCCTACCACTGCCCCACCTAAAACCCTACCTATCACTTAACATTTCTGCTCCCCAGGAAGGTTGAGGCCTTCCATAGGGGGTGATCAGAGTCTATCATATACTTTGGGATAGGGCCTTGGCCTAACCCCGTGTGATGGCTCAGGGAGTATTCCTCTATATGGAATGGGCTCCCAAAGTCCACACCCATACTAGGGATAAGTACTGAATTATTACAAGAGGTCCTGTAGATTTCCGAGGTCTCGTCACTGAAACCCACGTTCCTGGGGTCTGGATCAGTCCCATGCTGGTATCCCAGCTGTCAGTCCAGGAACCAAGAGCTCCCCACTGTTCAGGTCAGGTGTTTTTGTGGGTTTCACCAGCTTGGTCTGGAATCCTTTGCCCTTCGCTCAGTCCTTCATTGCAAATGGATTCCAGTTCAGTTCAGTGATTAGTTGGGGTTGTCTGCTTCTACTTACACCAACTGCTGAATGAGGGCTATTAGGTAGCATGTAAGACGGTCATCAATCTCATACTCAGAGGAGGGCATTTATGGTAGCCTCTCCTCTGTTGCTCACATTGTTAGTTGGTGTCATCATGTAGAACTCCAGTCCTTGTTGTATGAATGGGCATCTTTTGGGTAAATGCCTAAGAGTGGAATTGCTGGAACTTGTGGTAGACTGATTCCCATTCTCCTGAGGAGTCGCCATACTGATTTCCAAAGTGGCTGTACAAGTTGGCACACCCACCAGAAGTGGAATATTGTTCCACTTTCTCCACATCCTCTCCAGCATAAACTATCATTGATGTTTTTTATTTTACCCATTCTAACAGGAGTAAGTTGGGATCTCAGAGTTGTTTTGGTTTGCATTTCCCTGATGGCTAAGGATGTTGAACACTTTCATATGTGTCTTTCAGCCATTTTAGATTCCTCTATTAAGAATTGTCTATTTAGTTCTGTATCCCACTTTTTAATTGGGTATGTTGCTGTTTTGGAGACTAGCTTCCTGAGTTCTTTGTATATTTTGGAGATCAGCCCTCTGTCAGATGTGGGGTTGGTGAATACCTTTTCCTGGTTTGTGAGCTGCTGTTTTGTCTTGCTGATTGTCTCCTTTGCCTTACAGAAGTTTCTCAGTTTCATGAGGTCCCATTTATCAGTTGTTGACCTCAGTGTCTGTGCTACTGGTGTAATGTTCAGGAAGCAGACTCCTGTACCAATTAATTCAAGGGTATTTCCCACTTTGACTTCTAATAGGTTCCTTGTATCTGGATTTATGTTGAGATCTTGATCCATTTTGACTAAAGTTTTGTGCAAGGGGATAGGCTTGGTTCTAACTGCTGTCTTCTACATGTCTGCAACCAATTATGCCAGCAATGTTTGTTGAAGATGTTCTCTTTTTTCCATCATATAAATTTGGATTGTTTATCAAAAATCAGGTGTTCATATGTGTGTGGGTTAATATCAGGGTTTTCAATTCTATTCCATTAGTCTACCTGTCTATTTTTGTACCAATACCAAGCTGTTATCCGGACTATAGTTCTGTAATAGAGCTTGAAGTCAGGGATGGTGATGCCTCCAGAAGTTCCTTTAATGTACATGGTTGTTTTGGCTAGCCTGGATCTTTTTGTTTTTCCATACAAAGTTGAGAATTATTCTTTCAAGGTCTGTGAAGAATGGCATTGGGATTTTGATTGCATTGAATCTGTAGATTGCTTTTGGCAAGATTGCCATTTTTACTATGTTGATCCTGCCTATCTAACAACAATAGAGATCTTTCCATATTCTGGTATCTTCTTTAATTTCTTTCTTTAGAGGCTCTAAATTCTTATGGTACAGGTCTTTCACGTTTTTTTTTTTGTTAGTGTTACCCCAAGGTATTTTATGTTGTTTGTCGCAATTGTAAAATTGTTTCTCTGATTTCTTTCTCCACTAATGTGCCATCGGTGTAGCGCTTTTTTTTAGTTAATCTTGTATCCTGCCACTTTGCTGAAGGTGTATATCAGGTGTAGGAGTTCCGTGGTAGAGTATTTCGGGTCACTAATGTAGACTATCATATCGTCTGCAAATAGTGAAAGCTTGACTTCTTCCTTTCAAATTTGTATTCTCTTATTCTCTTTTTGTTGTCTTATTGCTCTAGCTAGAACTTCAAGGACAATATTGAAGAGGTATGGAGAGAGTGGAAAGCCTTGTGTTGTCCCTGATTTTAGAGAGATCACATTGAGTTTCTCTCCATTTAGTTTGATGCTGGCTGTTGGTTTGCTGTATATTGCTTTTATTATGTTGAGGTATGTTCCAGTTGTCCATGATTTTTCCAAGACCTTTATCATGATGGGGTGTTGGATTTTGTCAAAGGTTTTTTCTGCATCTAGTGAGATGATCATGTGGTTTTTTTCCTCAGTCTGTTTATATGGTGGATTACATTGACGGATTTACATATGTTGAACTATCCTTGCATCACTGGGATGAAGCCTACTTGATCACAGAGGATGATTTCTCTGATGTGTTCTTGGATTCGATTTGCCAGTATTTTATTGAGAATTTTTGCATCAGTGTTCATGAGGGATATTGTTCTGTAGTTCTCTTTCTTAGTTGTGTCTTTGTGTGGCTTAAATATAAAGGTTATTGTAGCTTCATAAAAAGAGTTTGACAATGTCCCTTCTGTTTCTATTGTGTGGAACAATTTGAGGAATATTCGTTTTAGCTCTTCTTTGAATTTCTGGTAGAATTCTGCGTGAATCCATCTGGCCCCGGGCTTTTTTTTTTCTTTTGGTTGGAAGACTTTTGATGACTGCTTCTATTTCCTTAGAGGTTATAGGCCTGTTTAAGTTGCTTATCTGTCCTTGATTCAATTTTGGTAAGTGATATCTGTCCAGAAATTTGTCCATATCCTTTAAATTTTCAAATTTTGTGGGGTACAGGATTTCAAAATCTGACCTGAAGATTCTCTGGATTTCCTCAGTGTCCATTGTTATGTCCCTGTTTTCATTTCCAATTTTGTTAATTTGCATGTTCTCTCTCTGCCTATGGTTAGTTTGGATAATGGTTTGTCTGTCTTGTTGATTTTCTTGAAGAACCCACTCTTTGTTATATTGATTCTTTAAATTGTTTTCTTTGTTTTAACTTTATTGATTTCTGCCCTCAGTTTGATGATTTCCTGGCATCTGCTCCTCCGGGGTGAATTTGCTTCCATTTGGTCTAGAGTTTTCAGCTGTGTTGTCAACTCTCTGGTGTGGTTATTCTCCAGTTTCTTCAAGTGAGCACTTAGAGCTATGAACTTTCCTCTTAGTACTGCTTTCAAAGTGTCCCATAAGTTTGGGTATGTTGTGTCTACATTTTCATTGATCTCTAGGAAGTATTTAATTTCTTTCTTTATTACTTCCTTGACCCAGGAATGGTGCAATTGCGTGTTGTTCAATTTCCATGAGTTGGTGGGGTTTCTGCATTTTGTTTTGTTTTGGATTTCTATCTTTAAAGCATGGTGGTCTGATATGAATATGACACAGGGGATTATTCCAAGTTTTTTGTACCTGTTGAGGTTTACTATGCTGCCAAGTTTGTGGTCAATTTTTGAGAAGGTTCCATGTGATGCTGAAAAAAAGGTATATTCTTTTGTGTTTGGATGGAAAGTTCTATAGATGTCTGTTAATCCCAATTGTGTCGTGACTTCTGTTAATTCCTTTGTCTCTTTGTTAAGTTTCTGTTTGGTGGTCCTGTCCAGTGCTGAGAGTGGGCTGTTGAAGTCTCCCACTATAACTGTGTGAGGTTTTATTTGTGATTTGAGTTTTAATAATGTTTCTTTTACAAATGTTGGTGCCTTTGTATTTGGGGCAAAGATGTATAGAATTGAGACTTCTTCCTGATGGATTTTTCCTGTGATAAAAATGAAATGACCTTCTTCATCTCTTTTGATTGATTTTAGCTTGAAGTCTAACTTGTTAGATACTAGGATAGCTACCCCAGCTCGTTTCTTGGGTCCATTAGATTGGAAAATCTTATCAAGACCCTTTACTCTGAGGTAATGTCTTTCTTTGAATTCGAGGTGTGTTTCTTGAATGCAGCAGAAGGATGGATTCTGACTTCGTATCCATTCTGTTAGCCTGTGTCTTTTTATAGGGGAGTTAAGATGATTAATATTGAGGGAAATTAAGGACCATTGAGTGTTTATTCTTGTTTGTTTTTTATTTGGTGTTGGTACTGATATTGTATGTGGATTCACCCTGCCTTTTATATTGCGGTTTTGTAGAGTGGGATTATCTATTGCCTATGTTTATGTGAGTATAGTTAATTTCCTTAGGTTGGAGTTTTCCTTCCAGAACTTTATGTAGGGCTGGGTTAGTGGTCTCATATTGTTTAAATCTGGTTTTGTCATGGAATATCTTGTTTTCTCCATTTATAGTGATTGAAAGCTTTGCAGGGTATAATAGTCTGGGATGGCATCTGTGCTCTCTCAGAGTTGGTAGAATATCTACCCAGGTCTTTCTGGCTTTCAGAGTTTCCATGGAGAATTCTGGTGTAATTCTAATAGGTTTGCCTTTATATGTTACATGAACTTTTTCTCTTGCTGATCTTAATATTCTTTCTTTATTCTGTATGTTTGGTGTTTTAATTACTATGTGATGAGGGGACTTTCTTTTGTGGCCCACTCTATTTGGTGTTCTGTAGGCTCTTGTACTTTCATTGGCATGTCTTTCTTAAGGTTGGGAAAGTTTTCTTCTATGATTTTGTTGAATATGTTTTCTCCCCCTTTGAGATGGGTTTCTTCACCTTCTATACCTATTATCCTTAGGTTTGGTCTTTTCATGGTTCCCATATTTCCTGGATATTTTGTGTTAAGGATTTGTTGGACTTCAGATTTTCTTTGCTTGATGAGTTTATTTCCTCTAGTTTGTCTTCAGCGTCTGAGATTGTCTTCCATCTCTTGTATTCTGTTGGTTATGCTTGCATCTGATGTTCCTGATTGTTTACTCAGCTTTTCCACTTCCAGCATTCCCTCAGTTTGTGTTTTCTTTATTGTCTCTAATTCAGTTTTCATGTCCTTCAGCTGTTTAATTGTATTTTCTTGGCTTTTTGGCTCCCCTTGATTTCTTGCATCTTTTGGTTTGTCTTTTCTTCCATTTCTCTGAAGGATTTTCTGATATCCTCTCTTAGGGTCTCTATCATCTGCATGAAGTTGTTTTTAAGGTTGCTCTCTTCTGTGTCGGGACATTCATGTCATGCTGGTGTAGAGTCCCTATACTCTGGGGGTGTCATATTGGTTTTCCTGTTGTTGGATGTGTTCTTATATTGTTGTCTTCCCATCTCTGTTTCCAGTGGGTACAGGTAGTGTCACTTTCTTTCCTGGCGTGTATGGGACTGGTGTTCTCTTCAGGTGCCTGCAATTGACTTTGATACTCTGATGGATCTCAAGTTGGGTGGAGGCAGGTCTGAAGGGCTCCTTCTCCAGGTGGGTGATAGCAGCACTGGTGCAGAGATGTCAGCAGACTCTGGGTTGCTTGGTCTTCAGGGGTCGAGTTGTCCTGTCTGTAGACCCTTGGGCAGGAGTTCCCAGAGTTGGCAGGTGGAAGTTGGGGCCAAGGTAGGGACCTAAGAAGCTCAACTCTGCACTCTCTGCACTCTCTGCATTCTGTGGGAGCCGGAATAGCCCAGCAATCTCATCAGAGTCTGGTTGCCAGGGTCCTCAGGGACTGACTCAGTATGCCTGCAGACCCCGGGCTGGGATTTCCCAGCGTGGGCAGGCAGAAGTCATTCCCAAGGCAGGGGGGAAAAACAGCTCACCCCTGCACTCTCTGCACTCCGTGGGGGTCGGAATAGAGCAGAGATCTCAGCAGAGTCTGGGTCCCAGCGTCCTCAGGGACTGATTCGGTCTGCCTGCAGACCCCGGGGCAGGCAATTTTTATGCATTTTAAGGCAGCATTGCAATGAACAAGTGTGCCCTGCCTCTATATTTTATTTTTATATATGATTTTTTCCCTGCACACATATGTGTGTACCGCATACAGTCATAGTGCCTATGCACTCCAAATCTTCTATAACATGAGATACACTCACTTGTGAACAATGATATGGCTACTGGAAATCAAAAATGCAAAACCAGCCCATGTTCTTCAATGCTAAGACAGCTCTCTATCACTAACCTAACAATTTAAAAGTCTGGGAACAAAAATAGAATTTAATAAATTTTCATGACAAATTTCATGATGTATAGCTTCCTAATGACATGAATACATAATGGTATACAATATTTCTGGATCTGACTCAGCCTAATTGAAAGGCAGGGTCACACATCTTTACTATCAGTTGCTGTGCCAGGTTCTCAGAGCCCAAGAGACCCACCCAAGGAGCCAACAATTTTAATGCATATACAAAAGCTTTCTTTTTATTTTCCAGGCTTGCCAGCTTGGATATCTCTCCATGACAGGGAAAAGAGATACCAACAAGACAAAAACAGAAGCTTTTAAAGGGGCAGATCATCAGATTGAAGGCCACAAATTTCAGTGATTCCATGGGTACTTAAGGTCATTCAAAGTACAGAGTCAGTATTAAATATATATTTTAATCAAGATGCATTTTAGTTAGATGAGACAGGGTACAGGATTGTGGGGCTTATGGTATCAAAGGGTCTTTTGATTATCTGCTGGGTTGTAGAATCTTTAAAACCTTATGACCAGCAATTAGCAGACAGCAATTTTACCCCAAGTGGTGGAGAGTCACGTTGGGTGCCAGCCACAGCATTCACAGTCATTAGGAGTTCACTTTTCTGTTCCTAGGTTTTTTAACTTTTATTAATTTTAATTTTTGGACCTTCATCAGTAATTTTAGTGACCCCACAATTTTAACCCTCATGAAAAGAAGTAAGCCTCTAACTGTTAAACATTAATAATCAAGGAAATCTAATAAAAGCAATTAATAGCAGTGCCTGTTAATGTGGTATACCTGGATTTACATCACAGTAACTACATGTATTCTAGTAATATTCAAAATGCCATTTTGGGGTAATAAAAGCAGTATTCTGTTCTCTGTGGTTGTGGCCTGTATATTAGAATATACCTTTATGTTGAAAATGAAAGCAAAATCATTGTTTATAACAGAAATCTAACCCTTATAACCTAGAACCAGGGATATTTATGCTATAAAAAAAATTGTCTCTGGTAGTTCCTACTATAGCATAGCTATATCAAGACTCAAATTTTTATTTGATAGAAATGTGACTGATGCCGAGCTCTTTGATGCTCAGTGTCATGACAAATTCATAATACTACAAGACAGCCATATATCACATTGTCCTTCCCTTATTGTTTCTCTATATGTGCCTCTTGTGGGACACTAAACATTGAAGTCTCTTATGTCAAATGCATGAAAATAGACCAAGACATCTCTTCTAAATCCCATCCTTCATCTGTAGATTATTTCTAATTCTGATATCTTAAGATCAATATGAAATGGCAAAACACAAATCAGAGTCTTTAATAATTTTTCAATATTTGAAATTTTATATAAGTGTGTGTGTGTGTGTGTGTGTGTGTGTGTGTGTGTGTGTGTGTGTGTGTTTAGATGCACAGGTAACCTTAAAGCCCAGAAGATGCCATCTGATCTTTGGATATATTGCTCTATAAAGTCCTCAAGAGAAGTTTGATAATACAGATTGATTAATGTCCTCTGCAAGAACATGACATGCTATTAACTGCTGAGGCATCTATCCAATAAGAATATAGCAAATATTTTGAATAGTTTTGTACTTTAAAGTAGAAAAGAATATTTCCAATCTGCACTGTAGTCCAATGGCTGGGTCTTCAGGAATCAGTAACTGAATGACTGAGTATAGGAGACAATGTAGACAGCATTAGTAGACATGATACCACTAGGCTATACCTTTAGAGGAAACAGTGAGAGTCATTCTAAAAGAGATAGGTCTTGCCTTATAACTGAGTATTTGGTGGATATGAGGTAAATATATAATTGTGAGTCAGAATTAATGAAATATCAGTTCTGGAAGATGAATTTTCCTTGATATTTTGAAGAGATTTTTCTTGCTGGTCTAAACAAAATTATGTAGCACTTGGGAACAAAGATGCATCCCAGCATCCCAGCACTGGAAGCCAAGATGGAGAATATTTCCACAGCTACCATGACCTTACCCTGGGTACTATGGTACACAGGGAGGAAAGTGATCCAGACACAGCAAAACAACAGCATGCTAAATGTCAAGAACTTGGCTTCATTGAATGTGTTAGGCAGATTCCTGGACAAGAAAGCCACAGTGAAGCTCATCTGAGCCAGGCAAGCCAGGTATCCCAGGACACAGTAGAAGGCAGTGACAGAACCCTTGATGCACACAATGATGATGTGGCCATGCTCAGAGTGGGCATCAATACTAACAGAGGGAGGAGAAGTTCCCAACCAGACTGAACAGATAACTTGGATGAGAGTACAGATGGCAATGATGTAGTTAGGGGCCCCTGAAACCAGGAAATATCTCATTCTTCTTCCAGGGGCTGTGACTTTGAAAGCCAGAAGCACAGTAACTGTTTTGGCCAGCACAGTGGAAACAGCCACAGTGAATACAACTCCAAATGTGATTTGCTGCAACATGCATGTAGCTGAGTTGGGGTGGCCAATGAAGAGGAAGGAGCAGAGGAAACAAAAGAAGAGTGAGATGAGCAAGATGTAACTGAGCTTCCTGTTATTGGCCTTCACAATGGGAGTGTCATGGTGCTTGAGAAACACTCCAAGAACCATAGCTATGAATGCAGAGAAGCACAAGGCAACTAAGGA